>NC_047163.1:835746-860868 GCF_009819705.1 Hippoglossus hippoglossus
TCGCCCCCTGGTGTCTGGCTGCAGTATAGGTCATATCTACAGTCTGTGTTTGGAGCTGATAACAACCTGTGACTCCTGCAGAGACTCCTCCACACAGTGAAAGTTGAGATGAGTGTCGATGAGTAAACTTCCTTCTCTCTGCAGACGACAACGCCTTTCTCTGCAGTTCCTTCCTTCCTCCTCATTTTCCAAGTTTTCCCGGTTCGAGCGGATCAGAAACAGGAGTGAGACGAGGAGTCGGACAAGGAGGAGCAAGTGGTACGAGCATTCATTTAATAAAAATAGTTTTTATCATTATCAATTCTTTTTACTTTTTTCTTTTATTTAGGTTCGTTTTTCTTCCTTTATTCTTCCATTTTCATTCCAGTTATTTACAGTTATATTTGATTTAGTTAATTTGATGTTTTTTCTCCTCCTCCTCAGCTCCTCATTTTCCTCCTTACGCTCCTGAGTCCTTCCCTCCAGCTGTGGTTCCTGGCCGAGACTTCAGTCGTCCTGACTATGACGATTACTCTCCAGCAGGGGGCAGCAGGCCAGGCTTCAGGACTCCTGCGTCCTTCAGTCTCCCGGACACAGCCTATCGCAGACCTGAGTACGGGTGAGTGGACAAGGATAATAAGTATATAACAGTAAAAATGAAATAAAGATCCTCTGTGAGTAAATAAAGTAACTCGATAAAAAGACAAAGTCTCAAAAACAACTTCAACCAAGTCCCTTAAAACTTTCTTTACATGTTTAACTCTGCACATTTAACCAAATGCACATCTGGAGCTTTGACTCTCGTTCTAAACAGATGTTGAAAACATATAAGAGCATCATCATCGTCCTGCTGTTAAACCATCTGACCTCTGCAGTGTTTACGTTGGTATTTTTACTTCCTGCGATGTCATTTCCTGGAGAATCTTCAAACGCTTCACGTCTCTAAAATCTGTACGAGCTCAGCTAAAAGCTTCTGGGAGTTAATAAACCATAATGGATGTGAAAGCACTGAAACTGTTAGAAATTAAATAAATACAAAGACAAACATCCAAGTGTCTCTGTAGTTTCATTTTTCTTTTTGTCACTAAATCTAAACTGAATTAAACTCAGATTAAACTCAGATTAAACCTTGTCTGAGGTTTCAGCTGATGTGTTTGTTTTCTGTTAACACTTGTGTTTGTGTCTCTCAGAACTGGTTTCTACTCTGAAGGAGACTACACCTCCCCTGACGGGCCCCCCCCCAGGCCTCCATCCTTCCGCCTCCTCCCGGACCCCCGGGCTGAGACGGCGTTCGGCGCCCGGCCTCCTCCTCCGTCCCAGCCGGACGGCCCTCCTCTCAGCCTGGCTCCGTTGCCCGGGGGTCACTACCCCGACCAGGAGGAGGAGGAGGAGGAGGAGGAGACTTGGAGGCCGGGGCCGCCGTTCCCACCCTTTACTGAGCAGAGAGGAGGAGGAGGAGGAGGAGATAGAGTAAGAGGAGGAGGAGGAGGAGGAGGAGCACTGAGGAGGGTGTATGAAAGTGAGATTTTCCTAAATGATTTACACAAAAAACAGATTTTTTTCAAATAGAAAAGTTTGATGGAGGAGAAGAGTCCTCTCTCCCTCATCTCACGTCCATCTTGTCTTCCAGGGCGTTACGAGTCGTACGCCGGCCTGAGCGCAGCAGAGGATTGTGGGATATTGCACGGCTGTGAGAACGGCAGGTGTATTCGCGTGGCGGAGGGTTACACCTGTGACTGCTACCAAGGATACGAACTGGACATGACCTCCATGACCTGCATAGGTACGAAGAGCCGGCTGCTCCGAGCAGGAGGAAGTTGGTCCTGAACAACTAAACGATTTTCTTTCACTTTCAGCAGTGAAAACGTTTAACAATCTGAGAAACACTTTGAAATAAAGCTCGTAATTTATGTCTAGTTTAGTTGCATGAGACACGAACCGATTAAATCCTGACTTCAACTGGAATGAAAGTGAAGAGGGTTAGGGAAAAACATGAGGAACAAATGAAATGAAAGAAAAAACCCTTTCACCCTGACAGAGAACTTTGTGACGCCCACAGACATCCGGCTTGTGTCGTCAGTGTGAAAGGAAACAATCAGTGTTATTTCTACATTTATCTTCTCCAGTCACAGACTCTAGATTAATCCAGCGTTTCATAACCTCGGAGCTCCGCCCTCGGAATGACGTCACACCCGTCTGACGCTGTTTCCTGGTCGACCACCTTCTCTTAGCGTGCGATTCAAGTACTTTTAGTTTCCAGTTTGTAAAGTGACATGTTATATAACAGCCTGCACGCTGATCTGTATGTGTGTTTATGTATAAATACACATGTATGTATATGAATCAGGACGTTTTAGGCCTCAGGATATTAAAGTTTTCCAGTTTTTTACAGCTGTGACACATTTATAATAATTTCTCTTTGTATCTTATTATTTAATGTGAATGTTTGTGTTTGCAGATGTAAACGAGTGTGAGGACGGCGTCAGCGTCGAGTTCCCGTGCGTGAACGCTCGCTGTGTCAACACCAGCGGCTCGTTTCGCTGCGTCTGCAGGAGAGGCTACGTCATGTCCCGCAGACCCAACCACTGCGTGGCCGCGTAGACGCCGTCGCACCGGACCCGACCAGGACCAGGACCCACCTGGGACTGGACACCGTGACAGACTGGGTCGGACTACAGGAGACTAAACTGGTCTGGGTTTTACTTCAGGACCAGATTTGACAAACTATACTCAACCAGGATAAAACATACTGGACTTTAAAACTGTAGATTGCACTAAACTAGGCCGAGCTGAACTGGGCCGGGTCAGACTTTATATTAAGAGTCATTTTATTCATCAGTTTCTGTCCGGCCCGGTTTATTTGAACCAGAAACTGAAACCAGGCTTTTAGACCAAACCAGGCTAACTCTAGTTAGCCTCGCAGTACAAACCAGGCTAACTCTAATTAGCCTCGCAGTACAAACCAGGCTAACTCTAATTAGCCTCACAATACAAACCAGGCTAACTCTAATTAGCCTCGCAGTACCAACCAGGCTAACTCTAATTAGCCTCGCACTACCAACCAGGCTACACCAGGTCACACATCACATGTTCCTGACGACGACGACACATCAGGACGCTTGTTGTCTTTTAAAGGTCTGAAGAAAAGACGTGCAGAGTTGTGAAGTAGAGGAAGAAACGGTCTAAGTTTGATTGTTAATGTTATTGTTGTACTTTTTACGTTTTAACTCCGAAAACAGAAGGAAAGAAGTTTTCAGGTCAAACAAACCCAAGATATTCACTTCACACGTGTGAAATGTCTAATTCACCTGGACATTTCATTTCAGAATGTTTTAAAACATAAAGACACATTTTCTGATATTTTCATAAAAGCAAAGATTTGAAACGAGTTCACGTTAAACAGTTTTTTCTGTGAACTCCGAGTCGACATGTGACTCGGAGCCTCGAGAACGTAAAGATTCAATCTTCACATCAGAGGCTGAAAACAGATGGATAATCAGAGCGGTGACATCATCAGCTCTAATCGTTACAGATCTGTTTTCACAGAGGAGTTTTTCATTCTGATCATTGTATCTACAACATAAAATACACACATACATTAAATATATAAACATCAATATACAAAACCGATGTGTTTAATGATTGAGCGACTGAATGTGTCATCTACAGACATGTAAAAGAAAATATTGTCTGACTTTATTAATGAATGATTAACGATATGTTTTTAAACGTAAACTGTATTTTTTCTGTACATTTTTCCCTGAATCCAGAAACTTCACTGTAGTCACCAAAGTCACAACATCGTTGTCTCGCTGACAAAGTCAGTGAAGATGTTTTCAGTCATCACCTCTAGAAAATATCCAGAAAAAAGTGTGGACAGTTTCTCGTGTGAAGCAGCAGCAGGAGATTGTCCGGGTCCGACTCGTTCACAGCAACAGGAACATGTGGTAACTTTCATTCCAGAAGCTTGTCCTGCTTTGTCCTGCTGTCTCCTCACATGGACTCTGACATGTTACAGACACTTTATCAGGAGGCTGCAGGAGAAGATCCAGAACATGTCCAGAGACACTGACTCAGATACAGAACCTCCAGAACACGTCAGGAACACGTCAGGAACACGTCAGGAACATGTGCAGAACCTCAGCAGCTTTACTGAAACACTGTGATGAAGAGTTTGATATGTCATTTAATTTGATCTCCTGACCTGAGGGTGGCGCTCTGCTGAGTCAGGATGTGATTCTGGAGGATACTGATTCCAATTTGCTTGATTCCATTTAGATTTATTTTTGGTTTAAATTGATCAAATTCTGTACTGGAAGCTGCATCCAGTCACATTGTGTTTATAGTGATCCACATAATCTGTTTCAGCCTGTAAGAGTTTGTGTTTTATTAATTTTCTGTTGTAGTTAACGAGCTGATTCCTTCTCAGTATACCGTGCACTGTACACACACACACACACACACACACACACACATACACACACACTGTGTTATAAGTGTTTGAATTGTCGTCTCTGGTGTTTTTTAAACTGCTCATTTTTATGTTTAATGATTCACTTTTGTATTGTTGTGGTTTGTATGAAAAGAAATGAAAATATATTTGCACACACACTTTCAGTGAAACTGTGTTTGTGTGTTTTTGTTTGTGTCTGGTCTGTAGGACGTAGAACAGACAGGAAGGTTACTGGTTCAAATCCCAACTCCAGCTGCTAAAAGTCTTGTCAGGGAGGAACAGAGGCTCAGTAAGTTACTGAACACGATGAAAATGATTCACTAATACAGGCTACCACAGATACACAAAGATACACCACACAACCACAGATACACAAAGATACACCACACAACCACAGATACACAAAGATACACCAAACCACAGATACACAAAGATACACAAAGATACACCAAACAACCACAGATACACAAAGATACACCAAACAACCACAGATACACAAAGATACACCAAACAACCACAGATACACAAAGATACACCAAACAACCACAGATACACAAAGATACACCAAACAACCACAGATACACAAAGATACACCAAACAACCACAGATACACAAAGATGCACCAAACAACCACAGATACACAAAGATGCACCAAACAACCACAGATACACAAAGATACACCAAACCACAGATACACAAAGATACACCAAACCACAGATACACAAAGATACACCAAACAACCACAGATACACAAAGATACACCAAACAACTACAGATACACAAAGATACACCAAACAACCACAGATACACAAAGATGCACCAAACAACCACAGATACACAAAGATACACCAAACAACCACAGATACACAAAGATACACCAAACCACAGATACACAAAGATACACCAAACAACCACAGATACACAAAGATACACCAAACAACCACAGATACACAAAGATGCACCAAACAACCACAGATACACAAAGATACACCAAACCACAGATACACAAAGATACACCAAACAACCACAGATACACAAAGATGCACCAAACAACCACAGATACACAAAGATGCACATGAATGAGATGAACAGGATGTGATCGGTTCTCTGTTTGTTTTCACTGTTCCTCTGGTGGCATTAGCATGTTGCTAACGCTAACCTGGTGACGTGCACGTGACACATCCTCCAATTGTCCACGGGCAGCATTACCTGTTTATGTAGATCCAGCTGTAAGCCACTTTATATAGTAGGCCAATCCACACACACACACACACACACACACACACACACACACACACACACACACACACACTGGCAGCATTAATGGGATTACCGAGGTTCACCCAGTCCTGAGGATGAACCTGTGAGCCAGCGGAATATCAGCTTTCACTTCTACAGAACGGCCAGTATGATGCTGAAGGGTGTCGGTGGAACGTTCCCATGATCCTCTCTGGCGTCCCTTTTTTTACACGATAGATTTTATAGAAGCGCGTGATTAAAGCTCGATGAAATAAACACGTCTTCACTGCGTCTGATCAACGAATGAATTTCAAGACGTCGTATTTTCATGTCAAGAAAATAAAACCTGCTGGAGAAGTGATGAGATCATGTTCAGGGCCAATTAGCATATTCATGACGTCACAGTGTTTGTGTTCAGAGTCACATCACCTTTATAAAACGAGTATAAACACCGGCCGACACGCCACATATTACCCAGCAGCCTTTGCTCTGCTCTCTCTGTGGCTATGGGTTGAGTCAGAGCGGCGGTGACCCAGACGGAGGTGAGCGGGTCGACCGTGTGAACGGTGTCAGGAACAAGGACAGAATCCAGATTTAGTGACTTCATCTCAGATTATCTGAGTGCACCGCAGCATCGATTCACCGACCAATCACACGCAGGGAATAAAGTGAAAGGAAGTCAATGAAGTAAAGTGATGTTCATGAAAGGTCCCACAGACCTTGATATTCAGATCTTATGAAACAGCAGATGTAGGTGAGACTGATCTGAGCTGCGTCTGAGGTGAGATTATGTCAGAGTGCGTGTGTGTGTGTGTGTGTGTGTGTGTGTGTGTGTGTGTGTGTGTGTGATGCCTAAGCAGCAGGATAATCTCAGTTTTTTTCATTAACACAAACGATGATGAAATCATTGATTGGTTGATGATGACGAGTTGTTCAGACGATGAAGAGCTGCAGAGACGAGCTTCAGATCTACTGTGGCCTACATCTGTCACTGTCCCACCGATAGAGATGATACAGGGAGGAAGTCAATCCGCATGATGATTGGCTCATCCTGCGGGCTCTGCCCCGCCCCCTCTGTGATGACAGGAGATAAATGACAGGAGCGACGCCTCAGAGCCTCGATCCGGCTCCATCTCGTCTCTGTGCAGGACTTCAGGGGAACTTTCATCTGTGCGGAAGTTTTATCCATTTTTCCCACATTGTCACTTGACACTGAGATCAGGATCAGGATCAGGTTCGGGTTCGGGTTCAGGAACAGGAACAGCTTCCGGATCAGGAACAGCTTCCGGATCAGGATCAGGATCAGGTTCGGGTTCGGGTTCGGGTTCAGGAACAGGATCAGCTTCCGGATCAGGATCAGGTTCCGGATCAGGATCAGGACAAGGATGGAGCTGAAGGATTTCTGTCTGATGGACGAGCGTCACCTCTTCGCTCCACATCGGTGAGAAACTCACTCACACATTAAAATAATAAACTGTATTTATATAAAAGTTCTTTATGAGGAGAAACGCAGCAGTCGGATGAAATGACAGTAAGAAGAATTCAAATAGATGAAATCAGATGAATAAAGAAACAGGAATATTCAACATAAAAGCCATTTTTCTTTATTTACTCATTCAAACAACAGTATTTGATTTATTCTAGTAAAGTTTCTTCTTGTGATCACTATCAGGGCAGTGGTGAGTACGGAAGATGATTAGTGCCACGTACAAAGCTTTTTTTCTGTTTTTAAAATCAATTCTGATTTTTATCAGGAGAATAAAGGTTTAAACAATTTCACAGAATTGTATTATTCTGTTTTTCAACAAAAAAAAAATTAACGTGTCCCTGATCATCTTCCGTAGTTTAGTTCCTGTCATTCACACTGATTCATTTTGATCAAAATGTTTAAATAAAGTTTTCAAAATCTCTCTCCTCTTCCTCAGCCTCCTGGACTCCTCCTCCTCCTCCTCCTCCGTTGATGAAGCTCGTTCTCCGGCCTCCTTCCTCCACTCCTCCCCCCTCAGCCCCCCCTTCCCTCTGGATGCCACGCTCGCCTTCAGCCACTCTCAACCGGGTTTCCTCCTCGTCAGCCCGGCCTCCTCCTCCTCCTCCTCCTCCTCCTCCATCAGCCTCCTCTGTGGAGCGGCGGAGCCCGACTCTCCCACCGGATCTAGTTCCAGCGGCGGAAGCGTCGGGGGCGGGGCTATGGGGTCCCACTCCGACTCGTTTTCAGCGCAGGTGAAAAACGTTCCTCATATTTTCTCTTTTGTTTTGTTTTCTCATTACAGAAAAAAGTGTTTTATATTTTTTTATTTTAAAGGCGAACATCACAGGAAGTTTCATCAGAAGTCAAGTACTTTACTGCAGGAAAAGTACAAATACAGTGAAGGAAATATACGACAATACATGTAATAGTTCCTTAAAAGTCAAAGTACGAACGTATCAACAGCTTCGTGTCGTTAAAGTATCACAGTTAACGTTCAGATCCACTCAGTTCAGTCCCCTGGTCCTCAACATGAGGGTCGGGGCCCTTCAGGGGTCACATCATCAACCTGAGGGTCGTCACTGATTCATGAGGGAAACACAAAGTTCACATTCAAAGATACACAACTACACAGGGGCGGCTGTGGCTCAGGGGTAGAGCGGTCTTCCTCCAACCAGAAGGCAGTTCGATCCTCAGTCTCCCCATCTGCATGCCGAAGTGTCCTTGGGCAAAATACTGAACCCCTAAATGGCCCCTCATAGATGTTGAATGCACTAATTGTAAGTCGCTGTGGATAAAAACGTAAAAGAGTAAAGTTACAACAAATGTAACAAGAGAGTAAAGTCACAATAGTAAAGTAACAATAGAGTAAAGTAACAATAGAGTAAAGTCACAAGAGTAAAGTAACAATAGAGTAAAGTAACAACAAGAGTAAAGTAACAAGAGTAAAGTAACAAGAGAGTAAAGTAACAAGAGAGTAACAAGAGTAAAGTAACAACAAGAGTAAAGTAACAAGAGTAAAGTAACAATAGAGTAAAGTAACAACAAGAGTAAAGTAACAAGAGTAAAGTAACAAGAGTAAAGTAACAACAAGAGTAAAGTAACAAGAGTAATGTAACAAGAGTAAAGTAACAATAGAGTAAAGTAACAAGAGTAATGTAACAAGAGTAAAGTAACAATAGAGTAAAGTAACAATAGAGTAAAGTCACAAGAGTAAAGTAACAATAGAGTAAAGTCACAAGAGTAAAGTCACAATAGAGTAAAGTAACAAGAGTAAAGTAACAAGAGTAAAGTAACAATAGAGTAAAGTAACAAGAGTAAAGTAACAATAGAGTAAAGTCACAAGAGTAAAGTAACAATAGAGTAAAGTAACAACAAGAGTAAAGTCACAAGAGTAAAGTCACAATAGAGTAAAGTAACAAGAGTAAAGTAACAATAGAGTAAAGTAACAAGAGTAAAGTCACAATAGAGTAAAGTAACAAGAGTAAAGTAACAATAAGAGTAAAGTAACAAGAGTAAAGTAACAAGAGTAAAGTAACAATAGAGTAAAGTCACAAGAGTAAAGTAACAATAGAGTAAAGTAACAACAAGAGTAAAGTCACAAGAGTAAAGTCACAATAGAGTAAAGTAACAAGAGTAAAGTCACAATAGAGTAAAGTAACAAGAGTAAAGTAACAAGAGTAAAGTAACAAGAGTAAAGTAACAATAAGAGTAAAGTAACAATAAGAGTAAGGTAACAATAAGAGTAACAATAAGAGTAAAGTAACAATAAGAGTAAAGTAACAATAGAGTAAAGTAACAATAAGAGTAAAGTAACAAGAGTAAAGTAACAAGAGTAAAGTAACAATAAGAGTAACAATAAGAGTAAAGTAACAATAAGAGTAAAGTAACAATAGAGTAAAGTAACAAGAGTAAAGTAACAAGAGTAAAGTAACAATAAGAGTAAAGTAACAAGAGTAAAGTAACAAGAGTAAAGTAACAATAAGAGTAAAGTAACAATAAGAGTAAGGTAACAATAAGAGTAAAGTAACAATAAGAGTAAAGTAACAATAAGAGTAAAGTAACAATAGAGTAAAGTAACAATAAGAGTAAAGTAACAATAGAGTAAAGTAACAAGAGTAAAGTAACAAGAGTAAAGTAACAATAAGAGTAAAGTAACAAGAGTAAAGTAACAATAAGAGTAAAGTAACAATAAGAGTAAAGTAACAAGAGTAAAGTAACAATAAGAGTAAAGTAACAATAAGAGTAAAGTAACAATAGAGTAAAGTAACAAGAGTAAAGTAACAATAGAGTAAAGTAACAATAAGAGTAAAGTAACAATAGAGTAAAGTAACAATAAGAGTAAAGTAACAATAAGAGTAAAGTAACAATAGAGTAAAGTAACAAGAGTAAAGTAACAATAGAGTAAAGTAACAATAAGAGTAAAGTAACAATAGAGTAAAGTAACAATAGAGTAAAGTAACAAGAGAGTAAAGTAACAATAGAGTAAAGTAACAATAGAGTAAAGTAACAATAGAGTAAAGTAACAATAAGAGTAAAGTAACAATAGAGTAAAGTAACAATAGAGTAAAGTAACAATAAGAGTAAAGTAACAATAAGAGTAAAGTAACAATAGAGTAAAGTAACAATAGAGTAAAGTAACAAGAGTAAAGTAACAATAGAGTAAAGTAACAATAAGAGTAAAGTAACAATAGAGTAAAGTAACAATAAGAGTAAAGTAACAATAGAGTAAAGTAACAATAGAGTAAAGTAACAAGAGTAAAGTAACAATAAGAGTAAAGTAACAATAAGAGTAAAGTAACAATAGAGTAAAGTAACAAGAGTAAAGTAACAATAGAGTAAAGTAACAATAGAGTAAAGTAACAATAGAGTAAAGTAACAATAGAGTAAAGTAACAATAGAGTAAAGTAACAATAAGAGTAAAGTAACAATAGAGTAAAGTAACAATAAGAGTAAAGTAACAATAGAGTAAAGTAACAATAGAGTAAAGTAACAATAAGAGTAAAGTAACAAGAGTAAAGTAACAATAAGAGTAAAGTAACAATAAGAGTAAAGTAACAATAGAGTAAAGTAACAAGAGTAAAGTAACAATAGAGTAAAGTAACAATAAGAGTAAAGTAACAATAGAGTAAAGTAACAATAAGAGTAAAGTAACAATAAGAGTAAAGTAACAATAGAGTAAAGTAACAATAGAGTAAAGTAACAAGAGTAAAGTAACAATAGAGTAAAGTAACAATAAGAGTAAAGTAACAATAGAGTAAAGTAACAATAGAGTAAAGTAACAAGAGAGTAAAGTAACAATAAGAGTAAAGTAACAATAGAGTAAAGTAACAATAGAGTAAAGTAACAATAGAGTAAAGTAACAATAGAGTAAAGTAACAATAAGAGTAAAGTAACAATAGAGTAAAGTAACAATAGAGTAAAGTAACAATAAGAGTAAAGTAACAATAAGAGTAAAGTAACAATAGAGTAAAGTAACAATAGAGTAAAGTAACAAGAGTAAAGTAACAATAGAGTAAAGTAACAATAAGAGTAAAGTAACAATAGAGTAAAGTAACAATAGAGTAAAGTAACAATAAGAGTAAAGTAACAATAGAGTAAAGTAACAATAGAGTAAAGTAACTCCTGAGGCTGTAACGTTCAACCCAAATGTAAATAAAGTGTCTGAGGAGTCTCAGCACATTTAGAGACGTGGGCGTGTCTTCTGTCCGCAGGTCGACTCCATCCTGAGGGGTGACTACCTGACACCAGGGGGCGCTGCAGGGCCCAAGAGGCTCTGTCTGGTGTGCGGAGACTTTGCCTCCGGTTATCACTACGGAGTGGCGTCCTGCGAGGCCTGCAAGGCGTTCTTCAAAAGAACCATCCAGGGTGAGAAGCTCAGCTGCCCGGACGGATCAGGGATCAGTAGAAGTGATCAGCATTGATCCGTGTGTGAAACATCAGCTGCTTTCAGATCAGCGTCACACGACTCATCCATCGATTGATTTCTCTGACGCCAACTGAACTTCTCTCATTATTAAAAACTAGATTTTCAGGAGTTTAAAGTAAAATAAATAGATAAACATATAGTAACACATCTGGAGCGTGACGCCGTGTAAACGTGTCGTCGTCTTAATTTGAATCTGACGGTTCTGATGATGTCACTCGTCTACGTATTGATCAATAAAACCCAGAGTCAGTGAGAAACAGCCTCCGGCCGCCGCTCGTCAATATCCTGCTAACGGACTCTGAGGTTTTAAGCTCCAATAAACACTTGGGGGGGGGGGGGGGGGGGGGGGCGTATAGATTTCTGTGAGAAGAGAAAACGTGCACGAAGAGAATCAAACAAATTAATGTTTCATCATTAAAACCTCTTCGTCTCCTGTTGTTAACGACTCATCTCTAAATAAAGTTTTCTGTCGTTGCCCAGGCAACATCGAATACAACTGTCCAGTGACGAGCGCGTGTGAGATCACGAAGAGGCGGAGGAAGGCGTGTCAGGCCTGTCGCTTCCACAAGTGTCTGCAGGCCGGGATGATGAGGGAGGGTACGACACACAACACAGACACACAACGAGCACACAGACACAACACAGACACACAACGAGCATGCAGACACAACACAGACACACAACACAGACACACAACTAGCATGCAGACACAACACAGACACACAACTAGCACGCAGACACAACACAGACACACAACGAGCACACAGACACACAACTAGCAGGCAGACACAACACAGACACACAACGAGCACGCAGACACACAACAACCACACAGACACACAACTACTACACAGACCCACAACACAGACACACAACGAGCACACAGACACACAACGACCACACAGACACACAACAGACACACAACTAGCACGCAGACACAACAACCACAAAGACACACAACATCCACAAAGACACAACAACCACACAAACACAACGACCACACACATACACAACAACCACACAGACACACAACGACCACACACATACACAACAACCACACAGATACACGACAACACAGACACACAACGACCACACAGACACACAACTTCCACACAGATGAGGCTGCAGATGTAATTGAAGGTAAAACTGTGTGTCTGTGGTGCAGGGGTGCGTTTGGACCGGGTCAGAGGGGGACGTCAGAAGTACAAGCGGCGGGTGGAGACAGGAAGGTGCAGTCACCTGATCAGCAGCAGTGAGTCAACACCTTATTCATCATGTGACTCACACGTCGTCCAATCAGCTGCTCTTATTTACCTCACGTTCGACTTTCAGGAAACAAGATGATTTCTCACCTGCTGCTCACTGACCCCGCCCCACTGGCTGCCAATCAGGACAATTCGACCAATGACAGCAGCCTGAGCACCCTGCTGACCCTGTGTGACCTCCTGAACCGGGAGCTGCTGGTTCTGATTGGCTGGGCCAAACAGATACCAGGTAAACGCTCACAGACGCGTTCTATCTTTTTATTCTGTTCAATCATGTGAACTGACACCTGCTCTGACCCGCCCACTCCCAGGCTTCTCCGGCCTGTCATTGGTCGATCAGATGTCGCTGTTGCAAAGCGGTTGGATGGAGGCGCTGCTGGTGGGCGTGGCCTGGCGATCGCAGGAAGCGCCGGGGGAGGAGCTTGTGTTCGCCGGGAACCTGCGGTTGGACGAGGGTCAGTGTCGATCCCTGGGATTGGCCGAGCTGTACGAGGCGCTGCGCCACCTGACAGTGAAGTACCAGCTGATGGACCTGAGTCCTGAGGAGGTGGTGACGCTGAAGGCCATGGCACTGGCCAACTCTGGTACACACACACACACACACACACACACACACACACACACACACACTAAATTCTACAGCTCAGTTTCTCCTTCTCCACAATCGACTTCACACTTGGCGTCTGCGATCCTGAGGAACAGAGGAGGTGCAGCGCCCCCTGGGACGTTCTTCAGGTGAACGGTTCTCACGTCACTTCTCTGTGTGTGAGCCAAACTTCAAGAGAAACAACAACTTACAGAACGCACACTTTGTAACGTTAAATCCAACGACCCTGAAAACACCAACAACATGAATGTAGATCTAATGTTGTGGTTGTGACTCCATCAGAGAAAAAACTGAAGCAGCATCAACTCTGATATTGATTTACAATTAGAGGAGTAGTTGTGTGTGTGTGTGTGTGTGTGTGTGTGTGTGTGTGTGTGTGTGTGTGTTATTGATCAGT
The DNA here is from genome assembly GCF_009819705.1 of Hippoglossus hippoglossus. Taxonomy (NCBI): domain Eukaryota; kingdom Metazoa; phylum Chordata; class Actinopteri; order Pleuronectiformes; family Pleuronectidae; genus Hippoglossus; species Hippoglossus hippoglossus. The sequence continues at coordinate 849,581 of NC_047163.1, forward strand.
GGCTGCAGGCTGAAGCATCACTGTATTGATTAGCTCCAGACATTTAGTTTGTTTTGGAGATGGAGTGTGTGTGTGTGTTGTGGTTTGAGTGGCTAATGCTAACAGCCCTGTCAGAGCAGTGGTGCATGCTGGGATGCTGGTTGGTTCCTCCAGCTGAAGTCTGGTCGGTCTCCCACTGTCTGAGACTCAGATCAATAAATATTGATAAACTGGATCGATCAGGTGTGAAGAGTCAGCTGGACACACACACACACACATACACAATCTTCTATTGTGTGAATATTGATGTTCAGACCGTTGAGACACATTAACTCTGTGTGTGTGTGTGTGAGTGTGTGACCTTGACCTTGACCTTGTTCACCACTTCACTGTCTGACCGAGCTCAGTCTCAGTGACGCTGATGTTTCCAGATGTGAAGTAAAACATGAATATTACAGTGAAAACACACACATTTTAAATAGTTTAAAGTTCATCATTAATCATGACTCTTCTGATTTGTGGAGACGAGACGTCCTTTATTTACAGTCTATGGTGTGTGTGTGTGTGTGTGTGTGTGTGTGTGTAATTATATTATATTGATTTGTGTTATTTATCATTTGACTGTTTTTACTATGACAGTTAAAAACCTTGTTGAGTTTAAACAAGTTCAGCTGCGTCTCTAAACTATTCACGTAAAATGCTTTGACCTCAAAACTGCACTTGTTGACTGCACTTGAGTAAAAGTACTTAGGAGCGTCTTCGTCTCGTCCGTCAGACGCTGAGCCGGTGGACTGTCCCGACTCGGTGCAGAGGTTCCAGGACGGGCTCCATGATGCGCTGCAGGAGTACGAGTCGTCCCGCAGAGAGCGCCACCGAGCCGGTCGCCTGCTCATGAGCCTCCCTCTGCTGCGACAGGCCGCCGACCGAGCTGTGCAGGCCTTCCTGCACCTGCACCGCCACCGCCGCGTCCCGCTCCACAAGCTGCTCCTGGAGATGCTGGACGCCAAGGCCTGACGTCCGTCTGCTGAGGCTCATCACCACGGGACAGAAAACCGTCCTCACACAGAGACTCATTCATTTTCTGTCCACACTGAAGTTACATCAGGATAAAAGACTCATGAACTGACTTCATGATTCAACATTTTTTCTTTTGGCAGAAATGTTCTTCCATAGTTTTCATCTGTTCAGAGAAGAGCTGAGAACATTGAACGTTTCCTCTTTACTGTCAGAATATAAATGTCAATAACTGATTGATAATCATCATGTGAGTTTCGTAGAGAAGGGGCCACAGCTCAGTCATCGGGGGGGACGTCATGGACATCATCACTTTCTCTCAAGTCTTTGTTGACTCGGAGAAACAGAGAATTCATTTGAAGCAGTTTAATTTCAGTCTGTGTTCAGGAATCGAACGTGAGAGAAACATCTGTTCACAGCTGGAACCTTCAGCTCCATCATCATCATCGTCTGAACCTGGACACGTTTCATGTATAAAATCCATACTTTTTGTAAAATATATTTTTATGTGAACTTCTTCTCAGGGCGTTTGAGTGTGAGGTTGATAACTGATTTTGTCGTGTGTCCAGAAACGATCGATCATCGGCAGCTGATTAGTTTAGTTTGAGCCGTTTGTACTGAAAGTTTAATAAAACACACGATTCTCATCTTCATGAGTCTGATTTTATTTTTTATACAAACTGTTGAGACCTGAGATCAGCTGGAACAACATGTGACTGATAATGATAAATACTGATTATTATCACTGAACACTTCAGAGAAAAGGAAGGATGATGCGTTTGTGTGTCGCAGGAAACCTGGAAATCCTACTGAGAAAATGTTTGGATTATAACCACGAGAAGAAATAGTTTTCCTTCAGTGAAACGTTAACAATAACAATTAGATTCATTATCTACTGAATATCAGAAATCTATAAAAAATACAGTTACTCTATTCATCTTCTTCGAGTAATGAATAAATCTGTTAAATGTCACTAAACTGTGGAGCTGTGGTGATTAATCAATCAATAAATCGAGTTTCATAGTTAACTTACAACTTGTATATTTTTTTTACTATTACCTGACAATTAATATGAAGCTGTTAAATAAAACAACAGATTTTCACTTTGTTTTTACCGTTTCTTAATGTTAAAAAACAAACATTAATGGAAAACTAAAGACTGTGACATATGTTTATGTTTGACTCCGTGAAGAAAAGAACAGACGATGACGATGTGTTTTCTTACATCACAGTTTGAAAATGACATTTTAAATTTAACTGAACCAAAACATACAAATTAGAAAAATAAAGCTTCAATAAAAAACTTGGGTTTTGTTTAAACAGACTCATGAGTCGGATCGGTCAGAGGAGGAAGAGATAGAAAAGCTTCTGTTTGAAAAACCTTTATCAAAAAGCTACAAAAACACAGATGAAGCTGCAGTAACCTTTTACGTCACCTGGGGGCAGTGGCTCCATGTTTGGTCTCCACCTCCTGATGGAGAATTCAACATCAGAAACCAGTGAACCAGTGAATCAGTGATTTCAGACAAACACTCGACACAGCTTCGAGTTTCTGGACGACGCTCTGATCTGACGATTTGTTAAACGTCGCTGGAACGTGACTCGAGTTTATCTGTCGTCTCTGACGGACAGAATCCAACACGAGAAGTGAGACAACAACGTTGTTGTTTGCAGCTTTAATCCACTTTTGCCAGAGAACCAATTCTTCTCTTTTTTCCAGGGTTATTTATTTTGAGCTTTTTCTCTCATTATTTCAGGTCAAAAGCAACAATCGTCTGCGAGAAACAAGACACGGCGTCGGGTTCTCTCTGAAATCAACGATGCATCTGGTGTTGTTCTGTGTCACCTTAGCAACCGGTTGCTAGGTTAAGAACTGTCGCTGAGCCCTTTAATGAGTCGTTTAGATCATGTGATGATATTGATTCTTTTTTTTAGTCGTTCACATTCATTTCCAAACTGACGCGAGTTCCTCCGTCAACATCTGGTCAACAAACAACCAAATGGCATATGGTAGTCGTGGCAACAGAACTCCTTGAGAGCTGATTGGCTGCTTCACATCTCAACATGTGACATCAGAAATCCAGACCTTTCAGTTTTCAGGAAATGAGTTTTTCATTTTTAGCTGATTTGCTCTTTAGTGTCTGAGTCTCAGTTAGATCAGCCAATCAGAAGCTGGTCTCGTTCATGTGTGGTTTGGGGCTGGGGGGGGGGTCAGTGGAGGGGCTGGCGGGGGGGCCAGCAGGGGGGCCAGTGGAGGGGTGGTCTGGACTTGTGGGGCTCTCTGGTGATGCTGGGATGTCAGTGGGAGACGGTGCAGCGCTGCGGCGAGGAGACACCGGGGTCTGAGACCGGGTTGGGCTTACTGCACAGGGGGTGGGGCTTGTTGGGGAAGTGGGCGTGACCTTGCGGTGTGATGAAGACGAGGATAACGGAGATGGTGACAGCGATGACAAGGGGGATCCGGGTGAATGGCGAGCACCGGGCGACACAGAGAAGGTGGTGGGAGTCCTGAGGACGAACCTGGCCTCTAACTCGGAGCACACTGCTAAGCTCCGCCTGGTGCCCTCCGACCCCGCCAGGACCCCAAATCCTGAACAGGCAGCTGCCTCCGAACCCTTGGCGAGCTCCTGGCATCGCTCCACGAAGCTGCCCCTGCGGACACCCCCCCACTCTCTGTCCCCGTCTGGGTGTCTGTGGGGGCGGGGGCTGCCAGTGGAGCTGTGGCTGTAGGTCGGACCGGGGACTGCGAGGATCTGTGGTCCAGCTCCGGATGAGAGGACGGCGTCTCGGAGAGGTTTGGCCAACGGCATTGGGGGCGGAACCTGACGGGGGAGGCTACCATACAGGTAGGCCGCTGAACCCGGAGCTCCGGCTCCTCGTCCTCCTGCAGAGTGGAGCCGCTCGGTCCTGAAGCCGTCAGTGAACTGAGAGTGAAGACTGAAGGACAGGCAGTGAGGACAGGGAGTGAGGACAGGGAGTGAGGACAGGGAGTGAGGACCAAAACAAACTTCAGAAACATGTTTAATCCAGCGACTCTCTTAAATGACGTGTTTATCATAAATTGTGAATAAAGATCAACGAGATGAAGACTCTCAGAACATTTAGATCGCCCCCTGGTGGCTGGCTGCAGTATAGTTCATAAACCCTCCTCCATGTTAGCAGACGGGACATGGACCAAACTAAAAAACTCAAAGTAGACGTTAAATAAATGTTTAAAGATGTTTCTGTCATTTCAGGTCGTTCTTATCTCACTGATGTTTGTTCAAGTGTTTCTGATCAGTTTGTGTGTGTGTGTGTGTGTGTGTGTGTGTGTGTGTGTGTGTGTGTGTACCTGCAGGTCGAGGCTCTCGGTGTACTGTCAGGAGTTCTGGTCAGAGCCAGGTCGCACTGATCCAGCAGCTCCAGCAGCTCCTCCTCTGTTGGTCCGCCCAGCGCTGTGAGACGACCAATGAGAGGTGGCGTTACTCGCTGACTGATTCACACAGCTTGAAACAGCCACGTACAAAAATGACGGACCAACGACAGAACATATCGCTCACGGACAGACATTGAATGTCTCCGGCTGTTGTGCGAGACATCAGTGAACAACGAGCAGAAGCGTCTGACCTCTGATGTCGACCTTGCCGGCGATCTCCATGGCGGTGGTCAGGTCCCACATCTGGATGCTGCCATTGCTGTGGCCACTGAAGAGGTAGCGCCGCGGCCGAGAGCCGATGCGACTCGAGCCCTCGCACTCGTGGACCATGAAGGCTGTGATGGAGGTGCCGTCCACCGAACGCACCTCACACACCCTGACACACACACACAGATTCAATAAGAGCAGCATTGATCAAATCCACGCAGGACATCATATAAAAGGCTGGTGATGGCGGATTAATAATCAAACTGAGCATCACGTCTGTCAATCATGAGACATGTGTCCCTCACCTCTTCCCATTGGACGACAGTCTGACGTACAGTTTATCTGTGTCTGGTACGACTCTCTGAATAAAAACCTGCTGATCGTCTCTCTCTCCGTACGGACCTGAAACAAACACACACCATGTGAACCCCTCGACAACACACACGTGTCTCTATAGATGTGAGGACACTCATTGACATGATGCATTCCAAACACACACACAGAGACCATAACAGTGAAGGAGAAAACACATTTTAAGGGTAATTTCTTCCAAATCTCAACAAACTGATTCTTCCCACCAATCATTGGTCTCCAGTCACATATTTAGATCTACTGTCTGAGAGAGAATGACCCGTGTGCGTGTGCGTGTGCGTGTGTTACCTATCTCTGTCCCGGCGCTGCAGCCTCCGTGTCCATCGACGTCGTCCAGGCTGAGGATCTTGAAGGAGGTGAGCGGCGTGGATCCCGGCTGTGTGGAGATCATCCCTCTGAACCGAGTCACCGTCCATGTGCGAACGTGGTTGTTATCTGCGCAAACTGGAAGACGACAGATGTGAAGAATCTGTGACGGTGCGGAGGAGAAACAAACACTGTGCTGACGTGTGTCATTCAGACGCTGGCATCTCGCACTCTTACCTGAAATGAGGTGTTTCTCCGACAGCATGATCTTGGTGACGGGGCTGCGGTGGACGGAGAAGGTCTGGAAGAGCTGAGGCCCCGAGCCGACGGTCTCTGGATGCTGAACGATGACTCGAACCGTCCCAGAGCTCGTCCCGTACGCGATCTCGATCCAGTTCCCGCTGTCACCTGATCACATGGAATCGGTCGTGAGTGAGAGATGGGGGGAGTGGGGGGGCACATTTCAGCAGAACCTAAAGAAACACTGTGGACTGACAGAAAGTAGCGTTGTAGCTCCGTACTTGTTTTGGGAGTGAGGTAGACACTGAGAGCGGTGATGGCGTCTTCAGTCGGGTCCCGGTACAGCTCCGTCACCAGCAGGTCGTTATCCTTCATCCTCAGAGGGAACTTCTGAACATCTGATGACAACAAGCAAACCAGGAGCTCACAAACAGCAGTGACTGTTCAAACACAACGTCATTCATCAGACATGGGTAACAAGGAATCAGTTGCTGCTCAGTTTAAAATTTAAAACCAAAGGATTTGTGTCTGTGGGGCCGAACAGCTTTGAGCTAAACCAAAATCCACCACTATCGTTTCTTACCGATATAGTAGATGGATCCGTTGTTGCAGCCGAGGATGAGGAAGGAGCCGGCGGTGTCGTGGCTGCTGATGGGAACCACATCCTGGTTCTGCACAGAGACGACAGAGAACGTCACAAACCATCTGCACGCTTCTGTGCGTTGTCAGTGACAGTAAATCTATGAACTCAGCAAACTCCGCCCACCTGCCAGTGTTTGGTGACGGCGTTCCACACTCCAACTTTCCCGCTGTGACTGGTGGCGATCAGCTGGTTACCAACGAAGAAGAGGGCCTCCACCGGCACATTGAGGCTGAAGACGCCTGTGGGACAGAGACACGACCTCAGAACAAACTGTTGCTCTCATATTTTAGTTGATTTGTTTATCGGGTAAGAAAAATACTAAAAACAATAAAACCCTACTTACCGATTTCATTTCCGTTGCCATCTGGACAGATGGACCACAGGATGATCTCCGTCACCGAGGCAACAGCCACCATCTTGTCGTTGTCTCCCAGCGAGCCGCCCATCACCTTGGCGTTGAGCGCAACTCTGTCGATCACCCAATCCAGACGAGGAGAGGTGAAGACCTGCTGCCACCCGGTCGACTCCTTCACCCTGAAAGAGAGAGGGAACAAAGATATAGGGAAGATATGAAATCAGGTGTGAACCGTCACCATCACGTTAAATACCGACTCTACTACTGACGTCACCCGTTGGTCTGTGAGCTGCCGCTTTGAAGCCTCAATTTGACATTTAGTCCAGCGCCATCTTGGTTTTTTTAGACCAGAAGTCACCATATTTGGAGGCGCAGGGGTTTTTTGAAATGAGATTGAGACATAAACTCCTTAGGAAAATGTTTACTCACGTTATAAAGTGAGAAGTAGAGTCATTTTCTCATAGACTTCTATAGAAACAAACAGTGGAGTCGCCCCCTGCTGGTCACTACACAGAATACAGGTTCAGGCACTTTCAGATTGGCTTCACTTTCTGGACCCAGAGTCTACGAACAGTTTACGGCTCATTCTGCCATTTCCATGCCTCCACCTCCTCTGTGGTTGAGAACAGTTGATGTTGGTCACCGATTAATGTGAAGAAATGTTTTTGGTGATTCGGGGGAATTGACCCTTTAAAAAAATATGTAAACTTGTGATGCCCTAAAACATAAATACAATAAATAGTCAGAGGTGAAAAAACCAATCAGACGAGCTCTGAGATGAAGAAATTATAAAAGTGATGAGTTCACCTGTAACAGACGACAAACTGCGCGTAGGCCAAAGCAATCCAGTTATGATGACCACAGATGATCCGAACCATGCCAGAGTCTGATGACTGACCTACACACACACAGACACACACAGACACACACACACACAGGAGGAAATATATAAAGCAATCATTGGGAACTAGTTCCTGTGGCGGATCGATCCACGTTTAAACCTGTAGTGAGTATTTGTGGCAGCAGGTCTGTATGTGTGTCACAAACTGAAAATAAAGATGGACGACGTGTCAGCTTCCAAAACACCTGGCTCCCCCTTGTGGCTGACTGCAGTACAGGTTTTAATAGGTTATTATTTGTTGAGATAATAAATGGCCTGGAGACGTGTCATGACGTTTACGGTGGGGGGGGGGGACTGACTGAGAGTGTGTGTGTGTGTGTGTGTGTGTGTGTGTGTGTGTGTGTGTGTGTGTGTGTGTTCACCTCCGAACGTCCTCTCGTCATGGCTGACCCTGCCCATTATCCCAGAGTTCCCCAGGTTGGGGGGCATGGTGTTGCTGCGTCTGACCGGCGCTCTCTCTGCAGGTGCGGCTCGGGCGCCCATGAACTGCGACCCCGCTACGCTGTGCCGGTTACGACGCTTTGCTGGGTACACTGAGAAGACACAGACAGGACATGAAGCAGAGGGTGGGTCTCGGCTACGTGGGGGCAGGAGAAGAGTTTTATTCAGGTTACCTGAGGCGAACTGAGCTGAATCACAGTTTAGGTTAAAGTCTTGTTTCACAACAGAAGATCAGAGGAGCAGCTTCATCCACTTTCACTCCCTCAGACTTAAACAGTTTTCACACACAAACTCTGTAAAATATCGTCCTGACATGTTGTGTAGTTAGTGTTTGTGGAGCAGCAGCAGCAGGTTGTCGGGTCCAACTCGTTCACAACAACAACAACAACAACAACAACAACAACAACAACAGGAACATGTGGGAACATCCAGGCGAGGGGCGGAGCCTGTAGAGCAGCAGGAGGCCGGACATGACGTATAAACTCTGCTGTGGAAAGATCAGTGTTGTTTACAGCTCATCCACACCGGCGTCGGCCCTCATCACCAAAAGATCTGGAACCTCCTCGTGTTTCCAAGTTGACGTCTTCGTCTTCTACGTGTACGGCTCCTCTTCTTCATCCTGAGATGTTTGTGTTCTTCCAGCTTCACGTCCGTCACGTGTTAGAAACCTCATCAACACGTTCACTCGCTCACTTGATATCACAACTTCTGTTCATATCTGAAAGCAGCTTTATCAAATTTAGACTTTCCCCCGATCCATTGTTGAGGAATGTGTCTCTGGTGGTCTCGGGGGTGTGGTGAGGACAGGGTGTTTACCTGGTGGAGGCAAGTAGCCATTGAACAGCACGTTTCCACAGGAGGATCGGTCCAGCTCGTCACACAGCTGCAGTTTACGCACTATAACAAAACAATTTCATTAGTTAATAGAACAGAAAACTGAGCAGCAGTTAAGAAGAATCATAGTGTGCGGACTCGTCCTGCACGACACACGAGCGTCTGTCTCACCCAGCGGTGTGATGCCGTAGAACTCTGCCTCGTGCATGAGCATGTGCACGTTAATGGAGCGGGGATGAAGCTCTTTTGTCCGCAGGAAGTTGAGGATGGGAGCAAACAGAGAGGGGTCCCTGTCGATGAAGATCTATGGCGAGAGAGAGAAACAAGGGGAGGTTCACATACCAGGGTAACAATGACACACACACACACACACACACACACACACACACACACACACACACACACACACACACACACACACACACACACACACACACACACACACACACCACACAACTTACAGCTCCAGTTTCATCCTTCAGAGTTGAGATCCGACCGCTTAAAAGACTGAAGAGAAAAAGAAAACACAAACCCTTCATTATTTTAAATGGAGGAATATAAACTTACTCTAGTATTCAGACGAAACACACAACATCACTCACTGCACTTTTCACTGGAGAACAAACAAAACTTGTTTATGTGCAACTAATCCAGCGTCTGAGCACGGAGCTTTAATAACCACGTCAGGCTGCGGCTGGTGATTGTTAATCTAATGATTATATGAAGAAAAATATGCCAGTCATCACCTCCCTGTTTCATCCAACTATTATACAAGACAAAACCAAGAACCTGCAGCGTTTGGCTCAAACTGTTTTCTGATCTTAGAGGTTTCTTACTGACTTACTGTTCGGTTGTTATTCACCATTAAAGGAAAACAAGTCTGACGGCGAAGCCTCAGTTCAACGGAATTTTCCAGCAGATTGTTTCTATTAATAAAAGATCTTCATTTCATCAATGTTTTGAACGACTGCTTACAGAGTGTAACTGACCAACCTGGAGAAAAAGGAGTCAGGGACCCATGTGAGCGTCTGTCGGGAGGTGCTGAACCTGAAAGAGAACAAACATCGACGTCTTCAGTATCTAGAGTTACACTGTTGTGTTCTACAGACTGTCTGTCGGGGGGGGGGGGTCGTGTTAACAAGTGGAGACAGTGAAACGTCCCTGAACTGTCTCAGATGTGTCTTCACTCCTTAAAGCAGCACAGTGTAACATTATCTGAACAACAGCGCCCCCTGCAGTCACACAGGGGGATCAACTCTGTTAGTACATGGTTTCATGCAAAAACAATGGGTAATATGTTTACTGCATATTACCCATGATCCTCTGCTTCCTGACCCTGAAGAGCTGCTGCTGTAACAAATCCACCAAACTGTTCAGAACTCTTCATATTTTAACAGTTTCCTGCTGAATATTGGAGATAAACTCTGTTTTTTAATAACTTCTGAGTCTTTCTAACTGATCTCAGTTCAGCTTCAGTCTTCAACTGCAGCTGGTTGTGACAGTTGAAGCTGACTCTCAGTCAGTTCTTCTCACAGGAGATGGAACCCACTCAGCAGAGTCACAGAGAACAGATGTTCAGGGAGTGAAGGAGGAAACTTTCTCCTTGTTCACACTGATCCTTCATAAACCATGTGTGAATCAAACTGTATTTCTCAGTATCATGCAGATGACTTCATTTAAAACATCCCATAATATTTCTTCCTTTTACTACATCAACACGTCACGCAGTTGCCATGGAAACCATGTTGAATAGAAAATTGAACTTATTCCTTCCTGGATGTTATTTGGTCCAAACGTATCCAGACTGAATGAATCAACATCTCAGCTGGGCTACGTGATGCTACATGATGCTACATGATGCTACATCCGGTTTAACTCCCTCTGCAACAATACGTTGTTGTTAAAAAGTTCGTGAAGCCGCTGAACCCGCTCGTGGATCGCGAGCAGCATCTGTATCACAGCATCTGTACGTTACAGCGACACCTAGCGTAGTTCCATCATCGGACACAGGGAACGGACAGTAAACAGAGATGCTAACAGTCTGTATCACGATGAACCGACTCGGCCTCAGAACTTAGTGGAAAGTATTTTAAATCGTGTGTATTCACTCAGACATTACAGGATTTAAGTTACACGAAACTTTGACTTGTTCCAGAACGTTGCTGACCCGACGGGACAAGGACCTGTCCGATAATGGACGCCGCTGTGGTAGCCATGTAGCTGCTGGCTAACCCGGGCTCAGGTTCGACACTCCCCGGGTCTCTCACCTCTTCCCCCCGACGTTCAGGTGGATGATGTCCCCGCTCCTCGCCGTGTTCGCCATCCCGTGAAGAGTCTGCGGCGCCACAACCACAACAACACGTTTACATTACGTCCATTCTAAGATTTAATTCCGTTTCCGTCCACAAAGTCGGTTTCCGGTCTTGTTCTCAGCAGCTTCCGGCAGCGCAGGGAAGTGGAAGTAAAACCCGCGGTGGAGTCCGTGGATCAGGGGGAAGAAACCCATAAAACACGGACTGGAGTCCAGGGATGGAACATTTTATTTATCATTTTAAAATCTGCAGATTAAATTAAAAAAACA
>NC_047163.1:861368-871368 GCF_009819705.1 Hippoglossus hippoglossus
TTAATAAAACACACGATTCTCATCTTCATGAGTCTGATTTTATTTTTTATACAAACTGTTGAGACCTGAGATCAGCTGGAACAACATGTGACTGATAAAGATAATTATCACTGAACACTTCAGAGAAAAGGAAGGATGATGCGTTTGTGTGTCGCAGGAAACCTGGAAATCCTACTGAGAAAATGTTTGGATTATAACCACGAGAAGAAATAGTTTTCCTTCAGTGAAACGTTAACAATAACAATTAGATTCATTATCTACTGAATATCAGAAATCTATAAAAAATAGTTACTCTATTCATCTTCTTCGAGTAATGAATAAATCTGTTAAATGTCACTAAACTATGGAGCTGTGGTGATTAATCAATCAATAAATCGAGTTTCATAGTTAACTTACAACTTGTATATTTTTTTTACTATTACCTGACAATTAATATGAAGCTGTTAAATAAAACAACAGATTTTCACTTTGTTTTTACCGTTTCTTAATGTTAAAAAACAAACATTAATGGAAAATTAAAGACTGTGACATATGTTTATGTTTGACTCCGTGAAGAAAAGAACAGACGATGATGTGTTTTCTTACATCACAGTTTGAAAATGACATTTTAAATTTAACTGAACCAAAACATACAAATTAGAAAAATAAAGCTTCAATAAAAAACTTGGGTTTTGTTTAAACAGACTCATGAGTCGGATCGGTCAGAGGAGGAAGAGATAGAAAAGCTTCTGTTTGAAAAACCTTTATCAAAAAGCTACAAAAACACAGATGAAGCTGCAGTAACCTTTTACGTCACCTGGGGGCAGTGGCTCCATGTTTGGTCTCCACCTCCTGATGGAGAATTCAACATCAGAAACCAGTGAACCAGTGAACCACTGATTTCAGACAAACACTCGACACAGCTTCGAGTTTCTGGACGACGCTCTGATCTGACGATTTGTTAAACGTCGCTGGAACGTGACTCGAGTTTATCTGTCGTCTCTGACGGACAGAATCCAACACGAGAAGTGAGACAACAACGTTGTTGTTTGCAGCTTTAATCCACTTTTGCCAGAGAACCAATTCTTCTCTTTTTTCCAGGGTTATTTATTTTGAGCTTTTTCTCTCATTATTTCAGGTCAAAAGCAACAATCGTCTGCGAGAAACAAGACACGGCGTCGGGTTCTCTCTGAAATCAACGATGCATCTGGTGTTGTTCTGTGTCACCTTAGCAACCGGTTGCTAGGTTAAGAACTGTCGAGCCCTTTAATGAGTCGTTTAGATCATGTGATGATATTGATTCTTTTTTTTAGTCGTTCACATTCATTTCCAAACTGACGCGAGTTCCTCCGTCAACATCTGGTCAACAAACAACCAAATGGCATATGGTAGTCGTGGCAACAGAACTCCTTGAGAGCTGATTGGCTGCTTCACATCTCAACATGTGACATCAGAAATCCAGACCTTTCAGTTTTCAGGAAATGAGTTTTTCATTTTTAGCTGATTTGCTCTTTAGTGTCTGAGTCTCAGTTAGATCAGCCAATCAGAAGCTGGTCTCGTTCATGTGTGGTTTGGGGCTGGGGGGGGGGTCAGTGGAGGGGCTGGCGGAGGGGCTGGCGGGGGGGCCAGCAGGGGGGCCAGTGGAGGGGTGGTCTGGACTTGTGGGGCTCTCTGGTGATGCTGGGATGTCAGTGGGAGACGGTGCAGCGCTGCGGCGAGGAGACACCGGGGTCTGAGACCGGGTTGGGCTTACTGCACAGGGGGTGGGGCTTGTTGGGGAAGTGGGCGTGACCTTGCGGTGTGATGAAGACGAGGATAACGGAGATGGTGACAGCGATGACAAGGGGGATCCGGGTGAATGGCGAGCACCGGGCGACACAGAGAAGGTGGTGGGAGTCCTGAGGACGAACCTGGCCTCTAACTCGGAGCACACTGCTAAGCTCCGCCTGGTGCCCTCCGACCCCGCCAGGACCCCAAATCCTGAACAGGCAGCTGCCTCCGAACCCTTGGCGAGCTCCTGGCATCGCTCCACGAAGCTGCCCCTGCGGACACCCCCCCACTCTCTGTCCCCGTCTGGGTGTCTGTGGGGGCGGGGGCTGCCAGTGGAGCTGTGGCTGTAGGTCGGACCGGGGACTGCGAGGATCTGTGGTCCAGCTCCGGATGAGAGGACGGCGTCTCGGAGAGGTTTGGCCAACGGCATTGGGGGCGGAACCTGACGGGGGAGGCTACCATACAGGTAGGCCGCTGAACCCGGAGCTCCGGCTCCTCGTCCTCCTGCAGAGTGGAGCCGCTCGGTCCTGAAGCCGTCAGTGAACTGAGAGTGAAGACTGAAGGACAGGCAGTGAGGACAGGGAGTGAGGACAGGGAGTGAGGACAGGCAGTGAGGACAGGGAGTGAGGACAGGGAGTGAGGACAGGGAGTGAGGACCAAAACAAACTTCAGAAACATGTTTAATCCAGCGACTCTCTTAAATGACGTGTTTATCATAAATTGTGAATAAAGATCAACGAGATGAAGACTCTCAGAACATTTAGATCGCCCCCTGGTGGCTGGCTGCAGTATAGTTCATAAACCCTCCTCCATGTTAGCAGACGGGACATGGACCAAACTAAAAAACTCAAAGTAGACGTTAAATAAATGTTTAAAGATGTTTCTGTCATTTCAGGTCGTTCTTATCTCACTGATGTTTGTTCAAGTGTTTCTGATCAGTTTGTGTGTGTGTGTGTGTGTGTGTGTGTGTGTGTGTGTGTGTGTGTGTGTGTGTGTGTGTGTGTGTGTGTGTGTGTGTGTGTGTGTGTACCTGCAGGTCGAGGCTCTCGGTGTACTGTCAGGAGTTCTGGTCAGAGCCAGGTCGCACTGATCCAGCAGCTCCAGCAGCTCCTCCTCTGTTGGTCCGCCCAGCGCTGTGAGACGACCAATGAGAGGTGGCGTTACTCGCTGACTGATTCACACAGCTTGAAACAGCCACGTACAAAAATGACGGACCAACGACAGAACATATCGCTCACGGACAGACATTGAATGTCTCCGGCTGTTGTGCGAGACATCAGTGAACAACGAGCAGAAGCGTCTGACCTCTGATGTCGACCTTGCCGGCGATCTCCATGGCGGTGGTCAGGTCCCACATCTGGATGCTGCCATTGCTGTGGCCACTGAAGAGGTAGCGCCGCGGCCGAGAGCCGATGCGACTCGAGCCCTCGCACTCGTGGACCATGAAGGCTGTGATGGAGGTGCCGTCCACCGAACGCACCTCACACACCCTGACACACACACACAGATTCAATAAGAGCAGCATTGATCAAATCCACGCAGGACATCATATAAAAGGCTGGTGATGGCGGATTAATAATCAAACTGAGCATCACGTCTGTCAATCATGAGACATGTGTCCCTCACCTCTTCCCATTGGACGACAGTCTGACGTACAGTTTATCTGTGTCTGGTACGACTCTCTGAATAAAAACCTGCTGATCGTCTCTCTCTCCGTACGGACCTGAAACAAACACACACCATGTGAACCCCTCGACAACACACACGTGTCTCTATAGATGTGAGGACACTCATTGACATGATGCATTCCAAACACACACACAGAGACCATAACAGTGAAGGAGAAAACACATTTTAAGGGTAATTTCTTCCAAATCTCAACAAACTGATTCTTCCCACCAATCATTGGTCTCCAGTCACATATTTAGATCTACTGTCTGAGAGAGAATGACCCGTGTGCGTGTGCGTGTGCGTGTGTTACCTATCTCTGTCCCGGCGCTGCAGCCTCCGTGTCCATCGACGTCATCCAGGCTGAGGATCTTGAAGGAGGTGAGCGGCGTGGATCCCGGCTGTGTGGAGATCATCCCTCTGAACCGAGTCACCGTCCATGTGCGAACGTGGTTGTTATCTGCGCAAACTGGAAGACGACAGATGTGAAGAATCTGTGACGGTGCGGAGGAGAAACAAACACTGTGCTGACGTGTGTCATTCAGACGCTGGCATCTCGCACTCTTACCTGAAATGAGGTGTTTCTCCGACAGCATGATCTTGGTGACGGGGCTGCGGTGGACGGAGAAGGTCTGGAAGAGCTGAGGCCCCGAGCCGACGGTCTCTGGATGCTGAACGATGACTCGAACCGTCCCAGAGCTCGTCCCGTACGCGATCTCGATCCAGTTCCCGCTGTCACCTGATCACATGGAATCGGTCGTGAGTGAGAGATGGGGGGAGTGGGGGGGGGGGCACATTTCAGCAGAACCTAAAGAAACACTGTGGACTGACAGAAAGTAGCGTTGTAGCTCCGTACTTGTTTTGGGAGTGAGGTAGACACTGAGAGCGGTGATGGCGTCTTCAGTCGGGTCCCGGTACAGCTCCGTCACCAGCAGGTCGTTATCCTTCATCCTCAGAGGGAACTTCTGAACATCTGATGACAACAAGCAAACCAGGAGCTCACAAACAGCAGTGACTGTTCAAACACAACGTCATTCATCAGACATGGGTAACAAGGAATCAGTTGCTGCTCAGTTTAAAATTTAAAACCAAAGGATTTGTGTCTGTGGGGCCGAACAGCTTTGAGCTAAACCAAAATCCACCACTATCGTTTCTTACCGATATAGTAGATGGATCCGTTGTTGCAGCCGAGGATGAGGAAGGAGCCGGCGGTGTCGTGGCTGCTGATGGGAACCACATCCTGGTTCTGCACAGAGACGACAGAGAACGTCACAAACCATCTGCACGCTTCTGTGCGTTGTCAGTGACAGTAAATCTATGAACTCAGCAAACTCCGCCCACCTGCCAGTGTTTGGTGACGGCGTTCCACACTCCAACTTTCCCGCTGTGACTGGTGGCGATCAGCTGGTTACCAACGAAGAAGAGGGCCTCCACCGGCACATTGAGGCTGAAGACGCCTGTGGGACAGAGACACGACCTCAGAACAAACTGTTGCTCTCATATTTTAGTTGATTTGTTTATCGGGTAAGAAAAATACTAAAAACAATAAAACCCTACTTACCGATTTCATTTCCGTTGCCATCTGGACAGATGGACCACAGGATGATCTCCGTCACCGAGGCAACAGCCACCATCTTGTCGTTGTCTCCCAGCGAGCCGCCCATCACCTTGGCGTTGAGCGCAACTCTGTCGATCACCCAATCCAGACGAGGAGAGGTGAAGACCTGCTGCCACCCGGTCGACTCCTTCACCCTGAAAGAGAGAGGGAACAAAGATATAGGGAAGATATGAAATCAGGTGTGAACCGTCACCATCACGTTAAATACCGACTCTACTACTGACGTCACCCGTTGGTCTGTGAGCTGCCGCTTTGAAGCCTCAATTTGACATTTAGTCCAGCGCCATCTTGGTTTTTTTAGACCAGAAGTCACCATATTTGGAGGCGCAGGGGGATTTTGAAATGAGACTGAGACATAAACTCCTTAGGAAAATGTTTACTCACGTTATAAAGTGAGAAGTAGAGTCATTTTCTCATAGACTTCTATAGAAACAAACAGTGGAGTCGCCCCCTGCTGGTCACTACACAGAATACAGGTTCAGGCACTTTCAGATTGGCTTCACTTTCTGGACCCAGAGTCTACGAACAGTTTACGGCTCATTCTGCCATTTCCATGCCTCCACCTCCTCTGTGGTTGAGAACAGTTGATGTTGGTCACCGATTAATGTGAAGAAATGTTTTTGGTGATTCGGGGGAATTGACCCTTTAAAAAAATATGTAAACTTGTGATGCCCTAAAACATAAATACAATAAATAGTCAGAGGTGAAAAAACCAATCAGACGAGCTCTGAGATGAAGAAATTATAAAAGTGATGAGTTCACCTGTAACAGACGACAAACTGCGCGTAGGCCAAAGCAATCCAGTTATGATGACCACAGATTATCCGAACCATGCCAGAGTCTGATGACTGACCTACACACACACAGACACACACAGACACACACACACAGACACACACACACACAGGAGGAAATATATAAAGCAATCATTGGGAACTAGTTCCTGTGGCGGATCGATCCACGTTTAAACCTGTAGTGAGTATTTGTGGCAGCAGGTCTGTATGTGTGTCACAAACTGAAAATAAAGATGGACAACGTGTCAGCTTCCAAAACACCTGGCTCCCCCTTGTGGCTGACTGCAGTACAGGTTTTAATAGGTTATTATTTGTTGAGATAATAAATGGCCTGGAGACGTGTCATGACGTTTACGGTGGGGGGGGGGACTGACTGAGAGTGTGTGTGTGTGTGTGTGTGTGTGTGTGTGTGTGTGTGTGTGTGTGTGTGTTCACCTCCGAACGTCCTCTCGTCATGGCTGACCCTGCCCATTATCCCAGAGTTCCCCAGGTTGGGGGGCATGGTGTTGCTGCGTCTGACCGGCGCTCTCTCTGCAGGTGCGGCTCGGGCGCCCATGAACTGCGACCCCGCTACACTGTGCCGGTTACGACGCTTTGCTGGGTACACTGAGAAGACACAGACAGGACATGAAGCAGAGGGTGGGTCTCGGCTACGTGGGGGCAGGAGAAGAGTTTTATTCAGGTTACCTGAGGCGAACTGAGCTGAATCACAGTTTAGGTTAAAGTCTTGTTTCACAACAGAAGATCAGAGGAGCAGCTTCATCCACTTTCACTCCCTCAGACTTAAACAGTTTTCACACACAAACTCTGTAAAATATCGTCCTGACATGTTGTGTAGTTAGTGTTTGTGGAGCAGCAGCAGCAGGTTGTCGGGTCCAACTCGTTCACAACAACAACAACAACAACAACAACAACAACAGGAACATGTGGGAACATCCAGGCGAGGGGCGGAGCCTGTAGAGCAGCAGGAGGCCGGACATGACGTATAAACTCTGCTGTGGAAAGATCAGTGTTGTTGTTTACAGCTCATCCACACCGGCGTCGGCCCTCATCACCAGAAGATCTGGAACCTCCTCGTGTTTCCAAGTTGACGTCTTCGTCTTCTACGTGTACGGCTCCTCTTCTTCATCCTGAGATGTTTGTGTTCTTCCAGCTTCACGTCCGTCACGTGTTAGAAACCTCATCAACACGTTCACTCGCTCACTTGATATCACAACTTCTGTTCATATCTGAAAGCAGCTTTATCAAATTTAGACTTTCCCCCGATCCATTGTTGAGGAATGTGTCTCTGGTGGTCTCGGGGGTGTGGTGAGGACAGGGTGTTTACCTGGTGGAGGCAAGTAGCCATTGAACAGCACGTTTCCACAGGAGGATCGGTCCAGCTCGTCACACAGCTGCAGTTTACGCACTATAACAAAACAATTTCATTAGTTAATAGAACAGAAAACTGAGCAGCAGTTAAGAAGAATCATAGTGTGCGGACTCGTCCTGCACGACACACGAGCGTCTGTCTCACCCAGCGGTGTGATGCCGTAGAACTCTGCCTCGTGCATGAGCATGTGCACGTTAATGGAGCGGGGATGAAGCTCTTTTGTCCGCAGGAAGTTGAGGATGGGAGCAAACAGAGAGGGGTCCCTGTCGATGAAGATCTATGGCGAGAGAGAGAAACAAGGGGAGGTTCACATACCAGGGTAACAATGACACACACACACCACACAACACAACACACACACAACTTACAGCTCCAGTTTCATCCTTCAGAGTTGAGATCCGACCGCTTAAAAGACTGAAGAGAAAAAGAAAACACAAACCCTTCATTATTTTAAATGGAGGAATATAAACTTACTCTAGTATTCAGACGAAACACACAACATCACTCACTGCACTTTTCACTGGAGAACAAACAAAACCATCTCCAGCTAAAAATCACATGTTGTCTTGTTTATGTGCAACTAATCCAGCGTCTGAGCACGGAGCTTTAATAACCACGTCAGGCTGCGGCTGGTGATTGTTAATCTAATGATTATATGAAGAAAAATATGCCAGTCATCACCTCCCTGTTTCATCCAACTATTATACAAGACAAAACCAAGGACCTGCAGCGTTTGGCTCAAACTGTTTTCTGATCTTAGAGGTTTCTTACTGACTTACTGTTCGGTTGTTATTCACCATTAAAAGGAAAACAAGTCTGACGGCGAAGCCTCAGTTCAACGGAATTTTCCAGCAGATTGTTTCTATTAATAAAAGATCTTCATTTCATCAATGTTTTGAACGACTGCTTACAGAGTGTAACTGACCAACCTGGAGAAAAAGGAGTCAGGGACCCATGTGAGCGTCTGTCGGGAGGTGCTGAACCTGAAAGAGAACAAACATCGACGTCTTCAGTATCTAGAGTTACACTGTTGTGTTCTACAGACTGTCTGTCGGGGGGGGGGGTCGTGTTAACAAGTGGAGACAGTGAAACGTCCCTGAACTGTCTCAGATGTGTCTTCACTCCTTAAAGCAGCACAGTGTAACATTATCTGAACAACAGCGCCCCCTGCAGTCACACAGGGGGATCAACTCTGTTAGTACATGGTTTCATGCAAAAACAATGGGTAATATGTTTACTGCATATTACCCATGATCCTCTGCTTCCTGACCCTGAAGAGCTGCTGCTGTAACAAATCCACCAAACTGTTCAGAATTCTTCATGTTTTAAACAGTTTCCTGCTGAATATTGGAGATAAACTCTGGTTTTTAATAACTTCTGAGTCTTTCTAACTGATCTCAGTTCAGCTTCAGTCTTCAGCTGGAGCTGGTTGTGACAGTTGAAGCTGACTCTCAGTCAGTTCTTCTCACAGGAGATGGAACCCACTCAGCAGAGTCACAGAGAACAGTTCAGGGAGTGAAGGAGGAAACTTTCTCCTTGTTCACACTGATCCTTCATAAACCATGTGTGAATCAAACTGTATTTCTCAGTATCATGCAGATGACTTCATTTAAAACATCCCATAATATTTCTTCCTTTTACTACATCAACACGTCACGCAGTTGCCATGGAAACCATGTTGAATAGAAAATTGAACTTATTCCTTCCTGGATGTTATTTGGTCCAAACGTATCCAGACTGAATGAATCAACGTCACTGCACCTCAGCTGGGCTACATGATGCTACATGATGCTACATGATGCTACATCCGGTTTAACTCCCTCTGCAACAATACGTTGTTGTTAAAAAGTTCGTGAAGCCGCTGAACCCGCTCGTGGATCGCGAGCAGCATCTGTATCACAGCATCTGTACGTTACAGCGACACCTAGCGTAGTTCCATCATCGGACACAGGGAACGGACAGTAAACAGAGATGCTAACAGTCTGTATCACGATGAACCGACTCGGCCTCAGAACTTAGTGGAAAGTATTTTAAATCGTGTGTATTCACTCCGACATTACAGGATTTAAGTTACACGAAACTTTGACTTGTTCCAGAACGTTGCTGACCCGACGGGACAAGGACCTGTCCGATAATGGACGCCGCTGTGGTAGCCATGTAGCTGCTGGCTAACCCGGGCTCAGGTTCGACACTCCCCGGGTCTCTCACCTCTTCCCCCCGACGTTCAGGTGGATGATGTCCCCGCTCCTCGCCGTGTTCGCCATCCCGTGAAGAGTCTGCGGCGCCACAACCACAACAACACGTTTACATTACGTCCATTCTAAGATTTAATTCCGTTTCCGTCCACAAAGTCGGTTTCCGGTCTTGTTCTCAGCAGCTTCCGGCAGCGCAGGGAAGTGGAAGTAAAACCCGCGGTGGAGTCCGTGGATCAGGGGGAAGAAACCCATAAAACACGGACTGGAGTCCAGGGATGGAACATTTTATTTATCATTTTAAAATCTGCAGATTAAATAAAAAATAAAAAAAACACATGAATTAATTTAAAATATGTTGAAACACATTTTACGTTCAAGCATAATACACTTACATGCAACATGAGTGGTTTCAAAAGACACAACTTTATTATGAAAACATACAAAATATGCTTAATAAGTATCTCATAATAATTAACTTCAAGTACACAACATATGAGTACTCAATCAAAAAACACACATGGTAGATAGGATACGAACTGCAGTGACTGTACAAACCAGAATTGTGCATAAATGAATACACATTACACAAGTCTAAAATTATTAT
>NC_047163.1:878868-883664 GCF_009819705.1 Hippoglossus hippoglossus
GGTGACAAGGCAGCAGAACAAAGGTGCTGTAGAGCAGAGTCAAAGTCAAACAGATGGAAAGGGGAAGTTACGTGGAGAAGATTTCCGTGTGTGAACATACGTTTGCATTACTATTTGCATTTAGCTTGTGCCCATTCAAATTCATTATGATTTTCTGAATAGACTCGAAAGTGTACTTGAGGTTGTCTGGAAAGCTCAGACCAAGAGCATCAATGAGCCCAGGCAGCAGGATGAACCCCAGGATCATCCTTCAGAAGTTGTCCATGACTGTGATGCCTTCAATCCCGATTCCCACGTCCTCTGGCTCCCCGTCCCCATCTCTTCAGTCTGTGTCCCCATGATTGTGAGTGCCATGTCCCTCTCTGCACCTTCAGTGGCGGAGGCCTAAACAACCCAAATACAAAACACTTTTTAAGTACAATGCTGAACAACACAATAGAAAATTACAAACAAAAATATATATTAGAATTATCACATGAACTGCAGTTTCATGGAAGGAAGTTCATCAGTTGTCGGGTCAAAATCTATGGAAGCCCATTGTATCTCATTATTATGACTTAGTATCTGATAATTATCAGATACTAAGTCATAATTATCAGATACTACAACAAAATATATGTACTCACCGAGGCTTGCTCTTCCACCTGCGGCAGTGACTCTGGCTTGCAGCTCGAAGCAGACTGAGAAAATGGCCGCCAGAGAAAATGGTGAGAATCAGCCACTAGAGGCGGTCTCCCAATTAAACTCATTTAAAGAATATTTAAATGTGTCACCTCTAAGAAGGGCTTGAATCATTGTTTTGAGTGTAGGAGGAGCTTATATAAATATATAAGGTGAACCAGAATATGCTTCATTCTGCTCTGAGCCCAACGTGAACAGAAACGTTTGCACATGTTTCAGTAAAATGTGAAATTCAGCCATTTGAAGGTGTTGTTGTTCTGATGTGCGACTCAGAAACACTGAGCAGCCGAAGTTTCTGTCTGTTTACGATGAGACGCTCGTCCTCCAAACACGCCACAGCTGTTTCATGAGAACTGATCCGCTCAGTATAAACACAGGAGATCTGCACAACGTGATCACTGTTACTTTCACTAACACTTTCTGTCGAATGGAGTCACAGCTGATCTCTGTAGTTTAACTGAACTCACAACACGTTCAGGTACACGAGGTCAGAGTCACAGATTCTGGTCCAGTCTCACCTCAACCCAAGTGTGAAACGCTGCTGGAGCCGTTTTAGTTTGAAAACTCTGGGGTTTTGATCTGGACGAGCAGAAACTGAGGTGTTTGAAAACGAGGACATAGACGCTCACAACTACGTAGCCTTCTCTGATTGGTCAGGCTCCTGTCACATGACCTCCTTCCTGAAGAACACGACCAGCCTCAGCTTCCAGAGAAGAACACAATATGGAGAACCAGAGGGTTACTCACCCTGTTGTGTTCGCCTCAGCTTCCAGAGAAGAACACAATATGGAGAATCAGAGGGTTACTCACCCTGTTGTGTTCACCTCAGCTTCCAGAGAAGAACACAATATGGAGAACCAGAGGGTTACTCACCCTGTTGTGTTTACATGTGGAGGAGAAATATTATTGAAGCTGTTTACACACATGCCCAGTGCACGTGAGTGGTCACGTGGTGTGTTCTCAGGCGTGTGCACGGGGATCAGTGGACATGTGGACAGAGATTTTAATTGACACTGTTCTTATTTCTCACACTAAGACATGTGGGATAGGTTTGGTCACAGTGATGCAGCAGAACACATCTGAACATTCAGGTTCAGGTTCTCTGGGCCGATCCTCTGGGGAATCAGTGACCTGAACAGGGTCCAGACTGGGTCGGGTCAGGACGGGGTGGAGACGGCGTCGTCCTCCTGTGTCACCGCTGACTGTCCTGTTTTCATTAGAGTGGATGAAGGAGCAGAGTGTTGGACTGGGATGAAGCAGAAGCAGGAGGGAAGTGTGTGAACAGCAGGACAAACCTTTTATTTGTGCACATGGCGCAGAGTAAACAGAACTTCATCAACACTCAAGGCTCCTGTGGCGACTTCACGGGGAATTTCAGCAGAACAGGAAGAACGGAAACGGCTTCTGTTGCCAAGTGACGGAAGTTACAGTGAGAACGAGACTGAGAGTTAGCACGTTAGCATAAAGACAACCAAACTGTTGTAGCAATAAAGTTTTATTCAAATAAACCTGATTTCATCACATGGATGTTTCACTGAATATGTCTGACCAGGTGGTGGCGCTGCAGAGGACCAACAGTCAGGGGAAGGTCTTCTGCGTTTATCCTCTGAGGACAAATGTGAACCTCGTTGAGTCACTTCAGTGTTGTTCAGTGTCTTCACTCTCAAGTTGGATTGTGTTCAAGTCATTGACGCTGTAAACAACATGTCCGAGGTTTTCTGACATGAGGTGTCATTGATGTCAATTCTCATTTCTTCGGTTTATTCCACACCAGTTTACCACATGACCATTAATCTGCAGAATTGAGCAGCTGACGACCACGAGCAAATTAGTTCTTGAGCCAGAACAGAAGATCTCAATCCCCTGATGACGTGACTCCACCAGGCTCCTGCAGGGGGAGCCCTGCTCAGAGAGCATCATCGCAACGCTTTAAAATCCAATCCATCCAATAGTGGTTGAGACGTTTCAGTCTGACCGATAGATGCCATCTTGTAGAAGTTCTATGTAAAGTTCTTCATGAGAATAAACAAATCAACAACATGCAGATATTATCATAGATGACTGATTATTGAACTGTTTTGTGTTTCAGGGATGGATCCACTCAACTCCAGCCACCTCCCCAACAACCAATCAGACTTGGGCAGCGTCTTCACGCACCAGGTGCTCCCTCCGCTCTACTTCGTCATCTGCATCGTGGGCCTGTGCCTGAATGGTGTCGCCGCCTGGATCTTCTTCAGAGTGCCCAGTGACTCGGGTCTGGTGGTCTACCTGAAGAACATGGTGGTGGCCGACCTGCTCATGCTCTCCACCTTCCCCTTCAAGCTGGCATCTCAGCTGGGTCTTGGCGGCTGGCGGATCCACGTGGTCATCTGCCGCTACACCGCCGTGCTCTTCTACTCCTCCATGTACGTGGGAATCGTCTTCATGGGCCTCATCAGCCTAGAGCGCTACGTCAAGATTGTCCGACACACCTCCTCCTCCTCCACCTCATCCTGCATGTCCAGGTTGTGTGGGATCTCTGCGCTGCACGTCCTGCAGAGCGTCGGCTTTGCCCGGGTGCTAGCACTCTTCACCTGGAGCCTTCTCCTCCTCTGCGCACTGCCCAACGTCATCCTGACCAGCCAGCCGGCCAATGAGGAGAACTCCCGGGACTGCATGAAGCTGAAGACGCCCCTGGGCGAGCAGTGGCATCAGGTGTCCATCCACCTCAACGTGTCACTGTTCTGGGTGACACTGCTGGTCCTCGCCTTCTGCTATGCCTCCATCGCCCACCGGGTTTACCAGTCGTACCGTCGAGTGCAGCGCTCCAACAGCAACGTCTGCCGCAAATCCAACCGCAGCATCTTCAGCATCCTGGCAGTGTTCGTCGTCTGCTTCGTGCCGTACCACATCTGCCGCTTGCCGTACACTTTCAGTCAGAGGACAGGATCGGGCTTGTCCCTGGGCGCCCGGTTCCTGCTGTTCCAGCTGAAGGAGGGGACGCTCTTCCTGTCGGCGCTCAACGTCTGTCTCGACCCCGTCATCTACATCCTCATGTGTCGGACCTTCAGAGAGTCGCTGCTGAGGAAACTGTCAGGGAGGGAGAGGAGGAGATCCCTGACCACCGCCCAGAGTCTGAGCAACATTTAGGACGAGAGACGGAAGAGGAGACGAGGGGAGACGAAGGAGGAGCGAGAGTAGAGGAGGATGAGTGGAGACAAGTGGAGAGGAGACAAGAGGCGAGGAGAAGAGAACGAGAGGAGAGGAGACAAGAGGAGAGATTCAAGATTCAAGATTCAAGAGGAGAGGGGACAAGAGGAGAGGAAAGGGGATGAAGAAACAAGACAGGATGAGAGGAGACGAGGGAGGAGCAAGAGGCGAGGAGACAAGAGGAGACGAGGAAAGAAAAGAAGGACAGAAGGAGGTTCCTAACCAGCCACATTTTGACAAAGCTTTGTTAAAACTCACTGTTTCACATGTTTATAAGAAGAGTTCATGAAAAGAAGCTGATTCTGAAAGTTAAACCACTTTTATTCAGGAAGTAAATCATTGAATCTAAAAACTGGTGTCTTCACATTTATAATAATCTGATAAAAATGTGTATAAATGCAGAGTTATGTATATATATATATATATATGCAGACTAGTTTAGTTTTATTTATTGTGGAGGAACCAGAGGAGAGTGAGATGTGAAAAAGGAAAAGACGATGCCACACTGTGGTCTCTGCGGATTCGGAAGTGAAACTGGACTCTGATGACTGGGCATCAAACGTGTGACACCAGACTCTGCTGTGGTGTCCAGTTCTGCGGTCGTTCCACTCCCTGGATTCAGCTGTTTTTTACAGGCTGCTCGTCTCTGGAGCCTCTGTCTCTGTGCAGTGACACACAGTGGCCACTGGAGCGCAGTAAACACACAACTATATATTAACATTTCCTATTAAACATTTCAATATTCAATTCTTTCGAATAAATTTGTCTGTGCTGCCCTCTTGTGGTCACACTCATTACCATGTTAAGCATTAAGCATTTATTTTGAAAGTGAGCACAGGAAGTGAACACCTTTACTGCCCCCTGATGGTCACAATGAAGATGTGTAGTGCAGTGACTGTGTGTGGCCACCGAGAGTCAAAACACAC
>NC_047163.1:884164-919164 GCF_009819705.1 Hippoglossus hippoglossus
GATCCTCTTTATATACAGTCACTGATCCTCTTTATATACAGTCACTAGTGAAACACGCTGCAGAGCTCAGACTGGTCCTGGTTTTGTTTCTACTCCTCCAGTGAAGCCACATGAGAAGCTTGGAGCGTCGGTTAGTTAAATAAAGAGGTGACAGTCTTCTACCAGGCTGCAGGCTCAGGCAAATGATCACACTTGGTTCTCTGAAGGTGGAGTTAGTGACCACGTATCCAGATTAACAATGAGAGGATGGAATATTAACCCTTCACATCAAACCTCTGGATGCAGACTCCACAGTGCGTTTCTAACACTTCCAACCTGACACTGTCTTATGTGGCTGGATTTGATCCAAACCAAAGAGCAAACAACATCAAACTGACTTTTTGTCCTTTTTAGTTTTATCAAATTAAAAAGAACTAAAATCTCTGTGACTAATGTTTAAAAGTAAAAATTAACATTAACATTTGCAGCGACTGTTTGCAGCGAGCGGCTCTCGATCAAAAAGCCAATAATGGATTTGCCTTCGGTGCTTCCTCCCGTTAAACTACACACTCACAAAAACAGCTGTGCTCGGATGAGGTGCGGGTTAATACATTCTGTGACATGGATTTTATCAAATGGATGAAACTGATATTCCATCGGCTTCAGATACACATGGATATAAATGACGGCATCAGAGCAGGAGAGTATCTGGAGCAGAATTACCGTTAACTGAAGAGGACATGCATGACAGAGAGGAACACCAACGAAGACAGAGAGAGTTCAGTCAGACAACACGTCGCTAACTGAAGCTACAGAGTTCACACATCAGATGTCAACACCAGTCTGAGCACTTTACACTACAGCTGCTTTTATAAGCTGAAGAAATAACTTCATTCATAACTTCATCAGTGAAATAAAACTATAAACCTGACTTCTGTTGACGTGTCAGTGAGATCAACACAGTGATTGTCTGAGTGACAGAAGATAAACAAAATGTCTGGACGTCACGGAAACTGTCCCAGGGACAAGTCTGTGGCGTCAGAGCGTTACAGGGAAAATACCACAAAGTGTGGAGCTGGAGTCAAACACACAAAATCTTCCATTGCTTGGTTACAGCCACAAAAAAATAAGCCAGCGTGTGATTTGTAAATGAGCCACAGAGGACTGAGGTCGCCTCATTAGTCCAGATGAATTCTAAAAAGAGCAAACAAACTGAAATATGTGTATTCTGAGATGTTCCCACTCAGAATGAGCGTTAAACACACGAAGTAGAAGAAGCGTCTGAACACAGACA
Source organism: Hippoglossus hippoglossus (assembly GCF_009819705.1). Taxonomy (NCBI): domain Eukaryota; kingdom Metazoa; phylum Chordata; class Actinopteri; order Pleuronectiformes; family Pleuronectidae; genus Hippoglossus; species Hippoglossus hippoglossus. Next base: position 885,438 of record NC_047163.1, read on the forward strand.
CGTTCATCTGCTGTGTTTAGATGATGTGATCATGATTTGGTCAGATGACTTAATGCTTAGATGTTCCTCTTTATAACAAACTTTTCAGTAACAACTATTTTCTATAAATTGAATTAAACTACAGACATGTGCATGTGGTCTGTGTTTTTGACTTGTTACTAAGAAAGAAGACCATTTAGTTGATGGACTTTCACACCTTGTTTCAAACAGTTTGAGTTCTCTTACCTTTCTCCAGGATATCTTCAGCTCCTTCCTCCCACTGATCGTCCTCATCCTCATACTCGTCGTCCACATCTAAAAAGAGAGAAACAGAGAGACGGACATATTAAAGATGGATTCATCACTGAGAGGCAACACAAGTGTCATGGAACAGAGGACGCTGAGGACAGAGACAAGAGGAGAGGATAGAGACAGGAGGAGGGAGAACATAGAGAGGAGGAGGGAGAACATAGAGAGGAGGAGTACAGAGGTGAGGAGGGAGGATAGAGACAAGACGAAGGAGTACAGAGGTGAGGAGGGAGGATAGAGACAAGACGAAGGAGTACAGAGGTGAGGAGGGAGGATAGAGACAAGACGAAGGAGTACAGAGCTGAGGAGGGAGGATAGAGACAGGAGGAAGGAGAACATAGAGAGGAGAAGGACAGAGGTGAGGAGGGAGGATAGAGACAGGAGGAGGGAGAACATAGAGAGGAGAAGGACAGAGGTGAGGAGGGAGAACATAGACAGGAGGAGGGAGACTATAGAGGAGAAGGACAGAGGTGAGGAGGGAGGATAGAGACAAGACGAAGGAGTACAGAGGTGAGGAGGGAGGATAGAGACAGGAGGAAGGAGAACATAGAGAGGAGAAGGACAGAGGTGAGGAGGGAGAACATAGACAGGAGGAGGGAGAATATAGAGAAGGACAGAAGTGAGGAGGGAGGATAGAGACAGGAGGAGGGAGACTATAGAGGAGAAGGACTGAGGTGAGGAGGGAGGATAGAGACAAGAGGAGGGAGAACATAGAGAAGGAGGGAGGATGGAGACAGGAGGGAGGAGGGCAGAAAGAGGAGGACAGAGACACCAGGAGGAAAGATGGAGAAAGGGTAGAGGACGGACAAAGTGATGTGTTCATACCGGCTTCATCCAGGATGAATCCTCCGTGTCTCGGCTTCTTCCTGGGACGGTCTTCATCGTCCTCCTCCTCCTCTTCGTCGTACTCCTCCTCATCCTCCAGGTCCTCCCCCTCCTCCTCGGCTACCTTGTCGCTGCCCACGGGGCTCGCCGCCTCCGCCTGGACAAACAGGACCAAACTAATAAAGTGCGCTGGACTTGGTTTAACCCGCCTCGCGGAGCCACCGGGCGCTTAGCACGCCTCGCTAGCGGTTAGCATACCTCCTCCACCTCCTCGGCCTCCCCATCGCTGCTGCCGCTCTGGTTGTCGGAGTAGTCGCTCTCCTCGCTGTCGGACATGTCGCGGCCGTCGGAGACAACAGCAGCTGGAACACAACAAAGACACGTCCCCGCACTTTGAGTTGGACGCGGCCGAGGCAGCTAAAGTTATGCTAACACCCCCGCATGCTAACGTAGCTAGCGTGGCCGTAGCGTCCCGCATACCCGCCGAGCCGCCGCTCCCAGGTGCGGCGGGAGCGGCCGCGACTCACCTGAGTGGATCCCCCGCAGCGTCCGACGCGTCGCAGCCGCAAAACTCGAGTGAATCTCGGTTTATTCGAGTTTCTCCAGCGGCTCTCACCTGTTTTTTGGGGGAACCGCGAGACTTCGAGAAGCTATGGCGACCTCTCGCGAGAGTTGGTCGTCGGTAGGTGAAGAGAGAAGGAGGTCTCACTTCGCCTCAGTTTTGAGAGATGAGTTTTTTCTAATGTTTTTGTTGTCAAACTACAAACATGAGTTTTTTTTTGTCCCACAGGAGTTCGTTTTATAAATTACTATTATTCAAATATATTAAAACAATAACACAGCATCACAAAGACTGAGCGACTGGCAACAACAGGAAAATATAGAATATATAATACATAACACACACGAAGGAAGAGAAAAGAAACATTAAATCCATCTGAATGACGGGCCCGCACCCCCGGCTCCGTCCCGCAGACCACAAGACGGTGAAAGTCCTCCAATCTGCAGAGACTCATTCCTCTAAACTTCTCTCAGATAACATCACCCTGACTTTGTGTTGCCAACCTGAAAAGAAACAGTTGCACTTGAGTAGTTTGGGTTGAAATCACTGACCTCATCTCTGTATATAAAAGGACTGATGCCTTGTTGAATCAAGAAAAAAAAACAACCTTTCTCAGTGTTTTGCTGCTCATTTGTCTTTTTATTTGTCAGAAGAGACGTCCAGTCAACAGAGCACAGGGACCTGACGTGGACACAACAGAGATTCGGCTTTTTTCATTTTTGCAACATCGGAGTTAACTTGATTATTTGTACAAAACAACATTTGTGTAAGAAATATTTGTGCTAAAATAATTAAATCATTTTTTCCAAACTCTGCTGATTCGTCCTCCATGGGAAAACACAGTTTTATGTTCGGACTGGATAATTTTGATCAACACAAGTAAACCACAACTGGAAAACATTCCATGGTGGAACGAGCTCCCCATCGACATCAGGACGGAAAGTCTCCACGTCTTCCTCCGCAGACTAAAGACACATCCACACCTTGGTTAAGAAGTTGATGTAATCGTCAACTTTGGAGTTTGTATTAAAAATACAAAACACGTTTGGCACTTACATGTAGAACTTTGTACTTTGGCTTTTTGAAGTTAATGTACCTGCATGATTCTTGCAGTTCTGGGTTTATTCCCTCGTGGTTGATGCACTTATTGTGAGTCGCTAAATTATGTAATGTTATTATCTAAGAACTGCAGAATGGAACATTCGCCCTTCTTCATCCATTTTCTGTAGAAGAACGACTTTGTCTTTATTCATCTGTTGTTCTACAATCAAATGAGAGTGGACTGAACTTCAACTTTATGAGTTTAGAAATAACCCCCCCGGAGTGAGCGTTCTTCCCCAACACACGATCTCTGCTGCGCCGTGACGCAGCTACGTACGACGTCACCCTCCTAGCAGCCAATCACATGCCGCGGCTCGAGGAGAGCGACGCAGAGGAGTCGACGGTTCGAAACCCTCCGCGGTGGCTCGTGTGTTTCCAGCCGAGATGAACAGTGTCGGGGAGGCGTGCACGGAGCTGAAGCGCGAGTACGACCAGTGCTTCAACCGCTGGTTCGCAGAGAAGTTCCTGAAGGGGGACCGGGGGGGGGACCCGTGCACCGACAGCTTCCGGAAGTACCAGCGCTGCGTGCAGGCGGCCATCAAGGACAAGGACATCCCGGTGGAGGGGCTGGACTTCATGGGCCCCAGCAAGGACAAGCCGGAGAGCTGAGGCGGGGGGGGGGCCGGGACCGGCACCGTGTCCACGAGGCCCACTGAGCATGCGCAAAGGCGGTGCGTGTGTTGCTGCGTTGACCTCCAGGGGGCGCTGCAGCGGAAACCACTGCGCTTTTAATCGATTAATCGATCGCCAGGAAAAGAACCAGCAGCTGTGACGATCGATTGTTTGAGCAAAAAAACAAAAAGAAGGCAACCAAAGTTTTTTATTGCCGCGCGTCTGCTTGTGTTTGTCTCTGGGTTTCAGACATCATCAATCGATAAGGATCACAGGCGGAAAACTTACTGGTTTAACTTCTGGAAGTGGCTTTGAAGACGTCTCCTCTGACCACCTGTGATGGACATTTTTCTTTTTACTTAACACATTTTTAAAAAATGGATGAAAATATTGATTTTTTTTGTCACGTTTTCATTTTTAGATTTTCTGTTTTAAGGGACATTAATCCATTGCTGTTATTAATTAATATTTTCCTCTGTTTTATTTGAACCAGGTCAAAGGTCAATGAACGCCTGTCATTGCTTTGTCTTTACTGAAGTGAGACTTTTCCTGTAATTTATGTTTCTTGAGTTTATTTCTTCAGTTTGTGAACAGCAGGTCTGTGGGCAGGTGTCGAGTCCGGATGGTTCACATGTGAATGTCTGACAGAAGTGAACATGATGAGTGAACATGATGAGTGAACATGATGAGTGAACACGATGAACATCAGATGATGATAAAGCTTTGAACGTGGTGGAACGCTCCTTTTTGAGCCCAGGGCCATGACCTGAATAAACCTGCTCTGAGAAACAAATTGTCAATGTCTTTATGAAATCAAGCCTAAAACGTTAAACTGAGACCTTCCCGGATATTACAAAACAAATGGGTTCGATATTGTCACTGAGGCTCCGCAGAGCTCCTGAACAGTTCCTTGGTTTTCCACCTGGCGCTCTTAGATAAAACCATCAACACGCTTTGTTGCCAACCTGAAAACACTGTTGCACTTAATAAGTTTTGGATGAAGTCACTGATCTAATCAGTGGCGTCCGTGCTGCTGATGTCAGTGGAACTTTGTAAACAGACAAGATGAAATGTGTTTTTCTTCTGACAGCTCATTTGTCTTTTGATTTGCCAGCAAAGATGTATTTGAGGTCTCAACAGGCGTTTTCCCAGAACTTTCAATCGGCCTCAGGCTTCATTCATTCTTCCCATCACAATCTGTCCAATTCTAAAAGACGTTGGAATACTGCGGTGTAGGGAAGTTATGAATCAAGTGTTCCATGTAATGACTCCATGTTTCCTCCACTCACCAACCAGTCGAGGCAGATTTCGTCCACATCGAAAAACAACGTGCACACACATGCACACTGAAAACAACTTACATGCACACTGAAACAACGTGCACACACATGCACACTGAAAACAATGTGCACACACATGCACACTGAAAACAACTTACATGCACACTGAAACAACGTGCACACACATGCACACTGAAAACAATGTGCACACACATGCACACTGAAAACAACTTACATGCACACTGAAACAACGTGCACACACATGCACACTGAAAACAACGTGCACACACATGCACACTGAAAACAACGTGCACACACATGCACACTGAAACAACTTACATGCACACTGAAACAACGTGCACACACATGCACACTGAAAACAATGTGCACACACATGCACACTGAAAACAACTTACATGCACACTGAAACAACGTGCACACACATGCACACTGAAAACAACGTGCACACACATGCACACTGAAACAACGTGCACACACATGCACACTGAAAACAACTTACATGCACACTGAAACAATGTGCACACACATGCACACTGAAACAACGTGCACTCACATGCACGTTAAACACCAGATGCTCAGAGGTTCTTCATACCACACTTTATTTGAGCTCAGGTTAATGACGTCTCTCTATTCACAGAACTGCTGGTTCATCATCTGGAGAGCAGACTTCAGATCACTCAGGAACATTGTTGCGTTTTGTTTTTTGAAGAGTTCACACTGACGACACGCTGCCTCCGTCTGTGGAAGAGAAACAGCTGTTAGCAGAGTTGTTGGTTTTCATGGTCCCTTTATTGAGACCTTAACAAAAATACTTTTTTTTTTACATCAACCCTCAAACACAAAACTAAACTAAAATCTGAAACAAAGTCTGTCATTAGAAATGATCAGTTCTCCATCTTCACCCAGAGAACGTAACTCGCTCCCATCAGCCTTTGTGTCACTGAAGGTCTGAAGGTGTCTTCATCATTTCATAGTAGCATGCTCGACTCTCAGGTTTCTGTCAGCTGTCCCACCATCACCGGCACACGCTCCACAGCTGCTTCCTGCGTGTCAGCCAAAAGAAATACACCCCCCTGTACTCCTGCTTCCGGCCACGCCTCCACAGCTGGGGTGATAGACAGGGAAGGGAAAGAGCCCTCACTCCATTGGTCGTACTGGTTTTCTGCAAAAGCTCTGAAGGCTGGTGGCAGGGCGGCACAGTCTTTACAACTCCATTTGGTATATCAATGGTATAAATGCTATTTAAATCAAATGTATAATGGCGTCTGCTGCCTCATGTGTCGTTTGCCCTCCTGCTCCTGGTTTCTGTATGAATGGAAGCTGCTCTGGTCACAGTTGACTTTTCTCATCACAAGTTAAATAAACATCGGCTTCTCAGGATCACACATGTTTGTTCTCGTTTGAAGTCATCACCGTGCACTTGGAAGTCATATCTCATGACTACTCGTGTCCTTCCAGGGAAAGGCTCCTCCCACCCACAACCGGACTATTACCTTGACAACTCTGTGTTAGCCCCCCCCCGGACCTGTAGGAACCTGGGTGTGACACTCGACAGTCAACTCTCCCTCACTGCCAACATTACTGTAACAACACTTTCCTGTAGATACATGCTGCACAACATCAGGAGAATACGCCCCCTGCTCACTCAGAGGGCGGCGCAGGTTCTGGTCCAGGCTCTGGTCCAGGTTCAGGTCCAGGCTCTGGTCCAGGTTCAGGTCCAGGCTCTGGTCCAGGCTCTGGTCCAGGCTCTGGTCCAGGTTCTGGTCCAGGCTCTGGTCCAGGTCCAGGCTCTGGTCCAGGCTCTTGTCATCTCAGGCCTAGACTACTGCCCCCCCCTCCTGGCAGGTCTACCTGCTGCTGCCCTCCGACCTCTGCAGCTCATCCAGGAAGCAGCAGCTCCACTGGTCTTTAACCTGAGTTCACTCACACTCCTCCGCTCCTTCACTGGTTACCAGTAGCTGCTCGCATCCGTTTCTACACTAGTACTTGGTACCGTGCTGTGAACGGATCAGGTCGGATCTGGTCCAGTCTACACCCAGGACATGGTCAAACCTCACACCCCAGCCCGTCCACTCCGTTCTGCATCGACCAATCAGCTGCTCCCTCACTGCGAGGGAGCAGCTGCAACTCAACAACATCAGACTGTTTCCTGTCCTGGCTCCTAAACGGTGGAATGAGCTCCCCAGTGACAATTGGTTGATGCACTTATGTAAGTCGCTTTGGATAACAGCGTCAGCTCAATGAAATGTAATGTGTCCCTGGACACAGACTTTGTTTCAGATTACAGTTGTATCATCGTAAAATGTTACTGACAGCAGCTGTTAGCAAAGACAACAGGGTCAGTAACACGTGTAACTGATTCTCCATGTTGTTTCTACTCTTGAGGCTGATGCTGGTGAAAAACAACATTAAAATACCTGGTTAAAAAACGTTGCCAGTTTTTCCAGCTTGGCGTCAAGTTTGAACTTTTCAATTAGGACTCCGACGGTTTTCCACTCTTCACAGAGGACTTTGATTTCATCCGCAAAACACTTCAAGTTCGAGCTGCGGCATTTCTGTTGGAGAGAGAAAGAGAGAGAGACTTTTTAACAATCTTTTATTTAAATCATGATTTTTTCATCTTTCCTATAAAGCAAAAACTAATAAAAACAGTTCAATCAGATAATTTATACAAAAGAACCTACATGTCTCACACACACACACACACACACACTGTGCTCAGTTAAAAGTGAAGGACCTGTCTGATCCTCCACTGAGACCTGAGAGCTTCCAGGTTACTGGTCCGGCTGTAGAAGGCGTGTTCCACTCTCAGGTGAGCTGCTACCAAACCTTTAAAACACTTCACCACATCTGTCCAGCCTTCACCCAACATCTGGTTCTTCCTGCTCTTCCAGGTGGCCGGTTTAGCCAAACAGGAAGTTCATCAGGACGAGTGTTTCTCTGTTTCCTTTATAATATTTAGGCCCAAAAACAAACAAGGGGAGTGAGAAGTTCTCCCCCAGAGCCTCCACCCACTGCTGCAGTTGTCTAAATAAAACCTCTAGTCCAGGACAAGACACCACTAGATGTTCTAGATCAGTGGTCACCAACCTTTTCGAGCCCAAGATCACTTTTTAATTCCAGACGTAAGCTGAGATCTACCACCCTGATATCTTCCAAGAAACCCACTTAGGAGGGTTTCTGTACAGGCTGAATGTACGAGCATAAATATACACAAAGAAAGGCAGTTGTTTAACTTTATCTATTCAATGCACAATATTCACATTAATATATTGAATATGGTCATAAATATGACTACTTCCCTGTATGAAAGAAGTCCCTTGTACTCAAATGAATACCAGTACTATACAGTATGAAGATGTGCATCTTCTGCTCCTGTAAATATTTCACAATAAAATCTCCTTTTCAAACAAAAGAATGGATTCCGTTAACAGAAAGGCTGGAGTGCTTTTATTTTGAAACGCTTACAGAAAGTGGTTTTAACATTTTAAAATGCACGTTTGTGACATAATTTCAACAGATAAACATTAAACATGTGAAATATCATTTTCTCTGTTTATTCTGCTGTGAACCACAATGTTTATCTGTCTATGACACAAACGTAGTTACAACACTTTCCGAACCCGTTTCAAAGTAAAAGCATACCAGCGTGTCACTTTCTGAATCCATTCCTTTGATCTCACGGGGCTTTGATTGTTATCGACAGACCGGGAGGTGCTCGTCTTCAGACCGTAGAGTCCTGGTGTTTAGTTTAGTACATGAATCGACTTGTTTCGAAGGCAAAGCAGGAGATAAACCAGCAGCTCCGCCGCCGGTAACCGACACGCTGCCGTGTGAACAACAGACAACCGACACACAGCTGATCTGCGGCTCGACGCAGACAGTGAGTTCAGAGAGTTCGGGGATCGACAGTGAAGACTGCGAGATTGACCGGTAGATCGCGATCGACGGGTTGGACCACTGCTCGGCAAACACTCTCAGTGGCACGGACAGGGACTGCACCACTTCCTCCACAATCCTCTTCAGAACTCTGGAGGACCTGATGCTGGTGATGTCATAGAGTGTTTCCCAGGATGCCTTGGTGAGATGGCCCAGTTTAAGGATGCCAGTCTCAACAAACTTAGTTCTGAGTACTGGACAAGACTTTCCTTTAAATGCTGGACATCATGCTGGTCATGGATAAAAGCATTAACGTCGTCAGCATATGCTGAGACGACCACAGGAGGGTTGTGAGCCAGCCCCTCAGCCTGCTCCTCAACCTGCACAGAAGAGGAGATGCTGTAGAGTTGTCCTGAGATGGGGCAGCCCTGCCTGATGCCTCTCGCGACCGCACGCCTACAGGAAGCAGGAAGTGTCCCTTTTATTAACTCTCTTTAGAATTTGGTGGCAAAAGGTCAAAGGTCAAGGTCACAGTGACCTCAAAAAGCACATGTTTTGCCTTGTGAATGCGATATCTCAAATGTGAAGGTCACGGTGGCCTTGTATGTTTATGTTTTTCTTGAACATGATCTTAACATTAGTTTGAGGGATTGTCTTCAAATTGTGATGTGGTTTCAGTGCTTGAAGGTCAAAGGTCACAGTGACCATATATGAATCTGGGGAAAAAATTATGTAGATGGGAACTGCCCTGGTGGGCGGAGCCATACAACCACAGTCCATTTTTTTATAGAGGTTCAGCTAATGAAATTTATTGACGCGTGTGTGAGAGTGTAAATAATAAAAGAGATAAAAAGGAAGTGTAGAGGGCAAAGTGACGAAGGACGTTCATACCTCGAAATCTTCAGTGGTCGGGGTGTAGAGTCTCACGTCCAACAACACCTGAGGACGAGAGAGCGTTAGCATGTCAACAGTCACACTAAACACAAGGGTCAAATGTATATAAAGAGGATCAGTGACTGTATATAAAGAGGATCAGTGACTGTATATAAAGAGGATCAGTGACTGTATATAAAGATGATCACCGACTGTATATAAAGACCATCAGTGACTGTATATAAAGACCATCAGTGACTGTATATAAAGAGGATCAGTGACTGTATATAAAGACGTCAGTTAGATTTTACAACATTTAAAATGTGTCTGCTGTAAAACTGTGGTTGTATAAAAAGCTGTTGCATGAGTCATGTTTACGACTGTTCTCTAGAGAATGGATCAGAAAGCTCTGGCTCCCTGTCTGTCATGGACAATAAATCCTGCTGTTGGTTCATAAAACAATTCATCATTTCAGACCAAATGAACTTGTCTTGCCTCATAATGACGTTCAACACCAACAACGTAGAATCTGAGCAGGATCAGATTTGACATTTTGAAATATTTCGCTGTGACAGAGTGAACGTGTTTTTACTGTATAAAAACCTACCACGTCGGGGGCTTGGTCGATGAGCGTCTGGACCCTTTTGACGATGTCCTTAGTGCAGCTTCTTTGGGCTGCTTGTGTTTTCAGGGCGAGAAAACTGACAAAGCACAGAATCCCGAGAGCTGGCCTCCCTCTCAGCATGGCACAGCATGAGGAGTCACATCTCCTCTCACACTACCACCTTCCACTTCCAGGGTTCAGCCTCAGGAGTTCAAATCCATCAAATCCATGTCAGACGTCCCACTGTTGCTGTTCTCCTGTGAGAGTCCTGTTTGAATCCAGATCAGCCTCCAGTGACTGCTGAGGTGCCCTCGAGCAAGACAGCCTCCAGATCTGCTGCCTGGAGAACAGAGGGCGATCAAGTTTGGACAAAAAAGCCTTTTTCTGGTGTGAATGTGTTCTTTAATCAAAACACAGAGACACGTGGAACTGTTGGACGAGAGCAGTAAAGTCCAGAGCTGTGGCAACAGAAGAATGTTTGCTCTCAGGTTGTGTGAGGACAAGAAGAATGGACGGATGGACAAACTCTTCTCTGTCTCCCCTCTGTTACAGTCCTCCTCCTACTCTCTCTCAGGGACCTCCTCTTTTCTCTTCCTTCTCCTTATCTGTCAGGTTTTCTTATCAAAGCTGTGCAGGAAGTGAAAGCTCCACAAATCACCAGGACGCTCTGTGTGTGTGTGTGTGTGGGTGTGTGTGGGTGTGTGTGTGTGTGTGTGTGTGTGTGTGGGTGTGTGTGTGTGGGTGTGTGTGTGTGTGGGTGATCACTATAGGGCGGTTTCATTGCGGTGACATCGGTCTGTCAATCAAGATCAATGCACTTCATAACAGCAGCTGAGTCAGGGCCACGTGTTGGATCTTGTTTTGTAGAAGTATGCACCAGTCCGCCACATTCAAACTTGTATTTCTGTAGAAGCTGGTGCAGTAGCTGCTGATTGTAGATTCATATTGTGCAGACATCAATCAATCAATCAATCAATCAATCAATCAATCAATCAAATTTTATTTGTATAGCCCATATTCACAAATCACAATTTGTCTCATAGGGCTTTAACATGGTGTGACATCCTCTGTTCTTAACCCTCAACAAGAGTAAGGAAAAACTACTTAAAAACCCTTTTAACAGGGAAAAAAGGTAGAAACCTCAGAGAGACACATGTGAGGATCCGTCTCCCAGGACGGACAGAAGTGCAATGGATGTCAAGTGTAAAGGAGAACATCAAGATAAAGGTTTTAGCAGCATTGATAAGGGTAAACATTTTGAAGTATAACTGAAGGTCAGTGAATTGGTGGATTAATGTCATTAATGGTCAAGTGTCTGAGGAGAAATACTATGTATCGAGCAGTCCTGCTGCAATCATAGTCCATGGTCAGCAGCCAGCAAGATCATGATCCACCATCAAGATCGGATGCCACTATAGTCCACAGTCATTGTCCACTGCCGCCATTAGGATCCATCATCAGCTGCCACCTCGGTCGTGGTCCACTACCAGTATCTGATGCCAACACGATAAAGGATCTGCCTTTGTTGTCACGATCAGCCAGCACGATACAGAATCCGCCATACTGGATCCACCATTACGACCTCTGATACGTGATCCACAGATCCTAATCCATGATGTGGCCACAGCCGCGGCCCTGGATCTGTGGACGATAAGGCAAAGGGACTCCGGGGAAGAAGTCAAGTCAGTAACATGTATTGATGGGATATGAATTACTTTGATGTGATAACGATTGAGAAGAGGAAGGAGAAGCTGGAAAGAGAAGCTCCGAGTGTCATGTGTCCCCCGACCTTCTAGACCTATAGCAGCAGAACTAAGATCAGGTCTAAGACAAACCTGGACCGGCTCTAACTATAAGCTTTATCAAAAAGGAAGGTTTTAAGCCTACTCTTAAACGTACAGAGGGAGTCTGCCTCCCGAACTGAAAGTGGGAGATGATTCCACAGGAGAGGAGCTTGATGCTGAAGCTCTGGCTCCTCCTCTACTTTTAGAGACTTTAGGGACGACAGCCTGAATTCTGGGAGCGCAGTGCTCTAGTGGGTTGATAAGGTACTAACAGCTCTTTGAGGTATAATGGTGCCATGTTGTTAAGGGCCTTGAAGGTGAGGAGGAGAATTTTAAATTCTATTCTAGATTTAACCGGAAGCCAGTGTAGCGAAGCTAACACAGGAGACATGTGGTCTCTGGTCCTGGTTCTTGTCAGGACACATGCTGCAGCGTTTAGGACAAGCTGCAGAGTCTTTAACGACTTCCTGCTGGAGCCTGATAATAAGGAATTACAATAATCCAGTCTGGATGGAACAAAGGCCTGGACTCGTTTTTCTGTGTCTTTTTGAGAAAGGACATGTCTGATTTTGGAGATATTACGCAAGTGGAAGAAGGCGGTCCTAGAAATTAGTTTTAAGTGTGAATTAAAGGATAAATCAGGATCAAAGATCACTCCCAAGTTCCTGATGTTTCACTGGAAGCAAAGACGATGTCGTCTAGCGCAGCTTCATCATTAGATAATGTATCGCTAAGGTGTTTAAGTATCAGAACCTCTGTTTTATCTGAGTTTAATAAGAGAAAATTGCGGGTCATCCAGGTTTTTATGTCCTTAAGACATGCTTGGAGTTTAGTTATTTGATTACTTTGTTCAGGTTTTATTAACAAGTATAACTGGGTGTCATCCGCATAGCAGTGGAAATTTACCGAGTGTGTCCTGATAATGTTTCCAAGTGGAAGCATATATAATGAGAATAAAATTGGGCCGAGCACAGAGCCTTGTGGAACACCATGGTTAACTTTGGTGCGCACAGATGACTCATCATTAATTTGCACGAATTGGGAGCGATCAGAAAAATAGGAATTAAACCAGTTCAGGGCGGTTCCTTTAATGCTAATTAACTGTTCTAGTCTCTGTAATAAAATGTGATGGTCAATAGTGTCGAATGCTGCACTGAGATCTAACAGGACGAGGACAGACACAAACATCTGAAGCTATTAGAAGCTCATTAGTGACTTTAACCAAGGCTGTCTCTGTGCTGTGATTGGCTCTAAACCCCGACTGAAAGTCTTCATATACACTACCGTTCAAAAGTTTGGGGTCACCCAGACAATTTTGTGTTTTCCATGAAAACTCACACTTTTATTTATCAAATGAGTTGCAAAATGAATAGAAAATATAGTCAAGACATTGACAATGTTAGAAATAATGATTTTTATTTGAAATATTAATTTTGTTCTTCAAACTTTGCTTTCGTCAAAGAATGCTCCATTTGCAGCAATTACAGCATTGCAGACCTTTAGCATTCTAGCTGTTAATTTGTTGAGGTCATCTGTAGAAATTTCACCCCACGCTTCCTGAAGCCCCTCCCACAAGTTGGATTGGCTTGATGGGCACTTCTTGCGTACCATACGGTCAAGCTGCTCCCACAACAGCTGAATGGGGTTGAGATCTGGTGACTGCGCTGGCCACTCCATTACAGACAGCATACCAGCTGCCTGCTTCTTCCCTAAATAGTTCTTGCATAATGTGGAGGTGTGCTTTGGGTCATTGTCCTGTTGTAGGAGGAAATTGTCCACAGGGTATGGCATGGCGTTGCAAAATGGAGTGATAGCCTTCCTTATTTAAAATCCCTTTGACCTTGTACAAATCTCCCACTTTACCAGCACCAAAGCAGCCCCAGCCCATCACATGACCTCCACCATGCTTGACAGATGGCGTCAGGCACTCTTCCAACATCTTTTCACCTGTTCTGCGTCTCACAAATGTTCTTCTGTGTGATCCAAACACCTCAAACTTTGATTCGTCTGTCCATAACACTTTTTTCCAATCTTCCTCTGTCCAATGTCTGTGTTCCTTTGCCCATATCAATCTTTTCTTTTTATTGGCCAGTCTCAGATATGGCTTTTTCTTTGCCACTCTGCCTAGAAGGCCAGCATCCCGGAGTCGCCTCTTCACTGTAGACGTTGACACTGGCGTTTTGCAGGTACCATTTAAAGAAGCTGCCAGTTGAGGACCTGTGAGGCGTCTATTTCTCAAACTAGAGACTCTCATATACTTGTCTTCTTGCTGAGTTGTGCACCGGGGCCTCCCACTTCTCTTTCTACTCTGGTTAGAGCCCGTGTGTGCTGTTCTCTGAAGGGAGTAGTACACACCGTTGTAGGAAATTTTCAGTTTCTTCGCAATTTCTCGCATGGAATAGCCTTCATTTCTAAGAACAAGAATAGACTGGTGAGTTTCACATGAAAGTTCTCTTCTTCTGGCCATTTTGAGAGTATAATCGAACCCACAACTGTGATGCTCCAGATACTCAACTAGCTCAAAGGAAGGCCAGTTCTATAGCTTCTCTCACCAGCAAAACAGTTTTCAGCTGTGCTAACATAATTGCAGAAGGGTTTTCAAGGGTTTTCTAATCATCCATTAGTCTTCTAAGGCGATTAGCAAACACAATGTACCATTAGAACACTGGAGTGATAGTTGCTGGAAATGGGCCTCGATGCACCTATGGAGATGTTTCATTAAAAACCAGACGTTTCCACCTAGAATAGTCATTTACCACATTAACAATGTATAGAGTGTATTTCTGATTAATTTAATGTTATCTTCATTGACAAAAACAGTGCTTTTCTTTGAAAAATAAGGACATTTCTAAGTGACCCCAAACTTTTGAACGGTAGTGTATATTATTTTCCTGGAGAAACTCTCACAGCTGATTGGCTATAACTTTTTCTAGGATTTTAGACAGGAAGGGGAGGTTGGATATTGGTCTGTAATTGGCTAAAACCTCCGGGTCCAGGGTGGTTGTTTGAGAAGGGGTTTGATTACAGCTAGTTTAAAGGACTGTGATACATCCTGATGATAATGACAGATTGATTGTGTTCAGTAACGAACTGTCAATTAGGGGCAGAACTTCTTTAAGTAATTTTGTAGGAATGGGATCTAAGATACAAGTTGTTGGTTTAGAACATGAGATTATTCTGGTCAGCTGATCAAAGCTGATCAGAGAGAAGCTGTCTAAACAATCGGTAGGATTCTCAGCAGTTTCTGAGATTTCTGTTCTTGATGGTGTATTAGTGCCAGATGAGGGCAGGAGATGTTTGATTTGATTTCTAATAGTTAGAAACATCACATCTGTATCATCCTTGAACAAGCATCAACCCACCGTGACGTCACCTGTTGGTCTGTGAGCTGCTGCTCTGAAGCCTCACTGTCACAAATCTGTTCAGCGCCATCTTGGTTTTTTGATACCAGAAGTAACCATATTTGGAGCAGCAGTGGGTGGAGCCTGACTGAGAGCTCGAGGACACGCCCACCTACACCTGCCACCTGCACCCATTAGACGGTACTAGCTGTCAATCACACTGTGGTACCCCCCCCCCCCCCCCAACACACCTGGTGCTTTATGGTCTGTTTGACTCTAAATGATCATAATTCACTAAATGAACATCAGCTGTTTGAAGAAGACTTGAAACTAGAGACTGAGACAGAAACTCCTGAATGTTTCCTGACGTTATAAAGTGAGAAGTGGAGTCACTTTCTTGTGTGAACTGTGGTAACATCTGCCTTTTCATCATTAAAACCATTTTCTGTGGTCTAGTTTTTATTGTTGTTGTGAATTCATTCTGTTATAACCTTGTGACCGCCGCCATGACGGTTCAGTAGGGAGGATGTGGGTTGGAGAAGAACTCTTTGAATTTGGTGTGGATCTGGATCAGGTCATGAATTTGTATTGATTTCTCCGAGAATAATTCATGAATCTTAATGAAAAAAATCAGACATGTTTTGGGGACCGATATTTATGAGTGTGTGTGATTTGGTCCAGAATTGAAATGAAAATCTGGATCTAGTGAATTTGAATGTGGTTTCGTAAGGAGACTGTTGGTGGAGGTATGGTCGATGGGTCGACAAAAACATAGAATCTCAAACTGATAGTAACATTTGTTTATTTTAAAACCTTAACCACACATTCATCATTGTAACCATGACGACACACATCCTCTAACCTTCACGTTATTTTAGCCCAAACCACGAACTTAACAATGTTTTCTTTATTCAAAACCCAAACTTTTCTGTAGCAGTGTCAAAACATATAATTGTTATTTTTATTTCAACTGTAATTCTTGAACAATTTGTCTCCTGAAAACGTCGCCTTCTTTAGTTTCTTTAGCGTGAAGTATATTCATGTACATGTACAAAAGGTTCAGTTCTGCAGATTGCATCTGATTGAATACCCCTCCCCTCCCCTCCCCCCTCCTACAGTGGCCTCCAGATAAAAATGTGACCGACCTTCTCTATACATTGTGTTTTCTGGGCTCCTGTAAAAACACGGCGGTGTAACATGGCAGACTCCGAGGAAGAGGAACCGCTCCTGATGTGAAAATAAAGGGTTAATTTTAAAAATGCAATGATTCTTGGTTCCATGTGAATGAAAACATCTTGTTGATGATTATATTTATTTTCGGCCAATAGATCCTCCTGAATTCTACAGACTCGACCTTTTACGTTTAACGTGTCATCCCTCCCACAAATCAAAAACCTGAGGCAGTTTTGTAAAAGCATGAAACATAATTGTTATTTGGTTTATTGCTACGTTTGTTCATATTTCACCTCGTTGACTTTCTTTTACAGCTTTTGAAAACCAAGTGAAGCTAAAGATAAAAGGTTTCTGACGAACACGGTGATGACAGGAAAAAGTGAAGCAATGGAAATTCTGAGTACATCAATATGGGAACAAATGGAGCATTAAAAACACACACACATGGTTCAGCTTGGTCTGAAGTTAGAGGACAACTCAGCAGACACGTCATTTTACACACTCACACACACACGTTTGTACTTAGCGAGGACACTTATGGGAATAATACATTCCCAAACCCCTTAACCTAACCATTAAAAACTAATCAAAATGGTCCTCACAGAGATATCTGTACAAGTACACATACGCACACTCTCACACACACACACACACACACACACACACACACACACACACACACACACACACACACACACACACACACACACACACACACACAAACGCTGAAAGCATGCACCCAGGAGCTGAGGACACATGTGCAAAATACCAACATTACTTTAAGGATAATAAGTGCCAAAGAGAATAAGACTAACTTCATAAATAATCAATAAAATAAAAAGAATGATAAAAATGGTTAAGAAGAAGAGATTAATAATCACCAGAGTTATCACTGATCGTACACACTGACCGCAGATAACACTTTGTTCAATAGAATATAAAATAAAACAAAAAGAAATGAACACACAGTTAATAAAACACTAAGTCACCATGATTGCACACAGCACAGGTTGGAGACTGGACCTTCATTGTGTCTGTGTTGGATTAAGAAATGTATCTTTATCTCATTACATGTTAATGGCTTAATTATAAGTGAAATTAATATCCCTGTGAAAAGTCATTACACCTACGGAAAAGTCCAGAGATGTTGAACACACTTGAACTTGATCCAGATTTCCACATCTACGAACTCATCTGACTCAGATCCAGGCTATCAGGGTTTTGGTGCTCATCCAAGAAGATTAGAGCTCAAGGTCCCAGATTGCACAATACCAGCCATGTGTGGGCAGAATGTAAATTCCTGAAAGATTGTCTGATAACGTGTGAAGCTTTTCCAGAAGCCGCCAAGAACTAATCTCGGATGTCCTTACGTCCAGCCAGTGGATTCTGAAGGTTTGGATCACTGACTGAATCCAGCAGTTACACAACAATGTCTGATGCTTACTTGGCTCTCCACCGCTCAGGGCAAGTTCACAAGTGCACATATTTTGCAATGCCTTTTAAATTTCCATTATCTCTTTTTTTTAAGGCCTTTCACAGCCTGTTACAATTCTGAGGAAGAGGGGATTGCATGTGTGAATGTCCATTGATGCTTACTCTCCTCACCATCTGCCCTTGACCTGATCCTCCTCCTCCTCCTCCTCCTCCTCCTCCTCCTCCTCCTCCACCTCCTCCTCCTCCTCCTCCGGCTCCAGCTCCAGCTCCAGCTCCAGCTCCGGCTCCAGCTCCAGCTCCACCTTGTAGGGTTTGGGTCAGGCTAACTTGGGCAGTACTGAACGAGGTTATTCGGCCACTTCCAGCGATCTGAAGGTTGACTGTGGTGGCGTAATTGCTCTTCAGGTTCCCAGTTTTGTGGGCAAAAGATAAGGGTGATGAACTTGGGGGCAAGGGGGAGTGGTTTGATGGTGCAGAGGGGGCTTTAGTGGCCATTTGGACCTGAGGTTGTGGTTTGACTTGGGATGGGCGGCTTTGGTATTGATGGGAGGTCAGTGGAGGGGAGGTCATGCCTGAGGAGGACAGGGCCAAGCATGAGGAGGAGAGGGTTTGTTCGTGGACGGGCCGGGAAACGTAGGCGCAGATGAGCTGGCTTCGACAGTTACCGTCTTCCAGCTCTAGGTCTCCCCATTCTTTGTGGCTATCTGATGGAGTGGGAGAGTAGAGGACAGAATGAGACAGTGGAGAGAGAGGAGAAGGAGAGGAGGTAATGATACTTATATCGAGGCCATCAGTCCCATTATATCTGCTCGAAAGCTCTTGTACATCCGGCCAAGGCACGCTGGTAAAATGCTGCCCACCAAGGGTGCCCTTCCCTGGGCTAAGTCTGCTGGGTGAAAGAGGAGATTGAAGCCCAGGTTGGGGGCTGAGACATGGCGGTGAGCTGTTGTATGAGGACCATCCACTCCTTGGACTAGGTGGACAGGACTCCTGCTGGTCAAAGGACCCTCGTTCACTTCCACTGAAACCAAAGGACCTGCGACCGCTCTCTGTCCAGGAGCGACGCAGTCCACTGGTGTTGCTCCGCCCTGGGCTTGGAGGTCTGTCGGCCAAGTTGGAGGAGAAAGACCTACGGAGTGTTTGGGAGGTCATTCGGGAGGCACCTGGACAGGGGCCAGAAGGGGAGGGGGCTCTGGAACTGTGTAGTGGAACTGGTGAGGAAGCGAACATTGATGAGGAAGAAAAGGATGATGAAGGAGAAGAAGCAGAAGCAAATCTGGGGTTTCTCGGTTGAGGTGCTGCAACATTATTAGTCCACACATTCACTGACACACCAATAGGTGGTGGGGAAAGGATACGGGGGCTCAGACATGAGGAGGATGTGGGTAGCTCTAAAGTTAGGCCTAGTGGATTATGGTAACTTGTACCCCCTGCTCTTGTGCTCCGGGGGTGGGGAGGTTTGTTTGCCATGGGGGAGGAGTAGTTATGTTGAGGAGGTGGGGAGTAGAGGCGAGTAAACAAAGCAGGGGTTGGGGTCGGAGATGGGGATTGAACCCGTGAGCTTGGTTCAGATGCAGAAAAAGGCTGAGCTACACGGTTGTGTGACCCTGACCAGAGAGAATCATGCGTTTCTTGCATTACTGTGGCATTAGTGCTATGATTAGCTAATGGCGCTTTCTGTGGACTTCCTGACCAGCCCCCATTATTGTCAGCACCACTAATGCCACTGCTGGTATTACTTAGGTTGCTGGTCACTGTGGTTAAACCCGCTAACTTGATGTTATTGTTGTTGTTTCCATTCTGCGGTGAATCCATTTGTGAGTGAAGGAATGAAGGATGGACGGAAGTAGAAGAAGAGTGGGTAGATTGATAATGGACCATACTCGTAGATGGGGAAGGTGACCGGTGTGAGAGAGAATGAGGAGGCAAGTGAGGGGACAGAGAAGGACAAGAGGACTGGAGAGAGGACGGTGGACACCTTGGATGCTGGTACCCATCCTTGTTGCACTCTGGCTGGACATGAGCAGGTGTACTGGAACTTTGATGACTGGGAGGCAGTTTAGGAGAAGGGGAACGCTGTCGTAGATGAGAAGAGGGTAAGGATGGAGTGGAGGAGGGCCTTTGATTTACTGATTTCATGGGTGGGGCTTGTTGCCGGACAGTGTTCTTTTTTGCCATACTCTGACTAATAGACTGACTGATGCAGGAGGCGGCTAATGATCTGGTAAATGCAGAGGAGGAAGCAATGGGGGAGGAGAGGAGGGAAGAGGACGGTGTAGGGGAGGAAGGAAGGCCTGCTCTTACTGATGAAGACCTCCCTGAAGAAGAAGAAGAAGAAGGAGAGGAGGAGGAGGTGAAAGCAGTTGGTGTTGGAGATGAGGCAGGTGGGACTCTCATGGAGGAAACCCTGCCAGAAGAGGGAGTAGGGGATAAACAGGAAAGGGCACCGGAGAACATGTTCGGGGAGGTGAAGCCATCTACAGACACACTGGTTGGAGAAGGTGCTGGAACGACCCTGAATGTTGAGGAGCAAGGAGGCGCTCGCACAGCAGAAGAGGAAGTCGGAAGCGGAGAGGAGGTGGGGCAGTTTCTAACAGGAGAAGGAGAGTGTCTGAGGCTAGGTCTGAAGGCTGAGGGGGCTGTGGGGAGTTCTGTGTCATAGGTATGGGTAGCAATGGCTTGGTTGGGTCGCTCCACCAGGCTGGTTGTCCCGGAGGAGGGTCTGGACGGTGGACGAGTGAAGTCCTGCTGGTGTTGTTCCCTGGATGGGACAGAGAAGCACAGATCAAAATGAAAGGAGAACCATGATCTCATCTTTCAAGCCGTACGTTTGGCATCAACAGGGGTTGATGCATGACTTGTTTTGTTTTTAAACAATGAAATGACGAGGAACAGATTTACCGGTTTTATCTGCTTCTTTTTTTACAAGTTCCTTTATAAAACCTTATGGTTTACAGGAACTTGACCTAACAAGGGATACAAAGGGTAAATTCATGCAGTAGATATCACGTGGGAACTATTTTCCATTGCTCTGTACCAGGTGCACCACACAGCAAATCTGAAATGTTTGACATTCTAAACAGAGAGTTCTCATTTGTATAAACATTTTGAGCCGTGTAAATGGCGGCTCCTGGTGGACACAAACAGTTCTACAGGACCAAGACAGCAAACTGTGCACAGGTGGATTTCAGCTCTAAGGCCTCCACACACCTGAGCCTCTGACTCCCGGCCATCCAAGCTCCCTATAATAAAGAATGTTATATTTATCATTATTTATCTGCACCATCTTTGATTAATGTGCTAATTTGAGTTCCTTATTAGTATCCATTTTAGATATTTTATTTTATAAATATAGAGTATTTCATTTTGTTTGGGATATTCATTTATGTGTTTATTTCATAATTATTTTTGATTGTTTGTACTGCAGAAACCATGGCTTGGGTAAATAAACTTTGAACTTCAGTTACATAAGAAAGTTTTAATACTTTCAGTTTGCTTTAATCGCAAAAAACTAATCAGATAACAGCCTGATTCAGCTCAGCACTTTATCAGTATTATCATTATTAGACATGAATTGGAAGGAGTGTTTTCTGTGGTGGTGAAATTAAAAAGCTATTCTGCTCTGTAACTGATAGTAGAAGTTATTGATTAACCTTTAGCTGTAGTTCACAAGTTACTTTTTCTTCAAACATTTTATGATTGAATCAGCCATAAACATACCTGTATTCACATGGAGAGTTGCTACCGACATTCCAGGAGTTAGACGGAGCCTGTTCACCCATAGTGGTGGGTACGTCTGGTGGCCTCTGGCTGGTGAAGGTTGGTAGACGGTCTATAGACGGCACTGATGGAGAGCGCCATGGACTCGGTGCTGCTCCCGCTCCTGCTTTGCGATCCTCTTGGGTTTCTGTGAATGCATGACTAGAAGCCACAGAGGGGTCAAAGGTTAAGTGCAAAGGCTGACGCAGAGGAGCTGGAATAACTAGTTCTCTTGAGGCTCGGTTGCAAGCGGGCTCTTCTGAAAAGATCAACGTTGACCCCTGTAGAGTCATCCTGCTTTGTGATGAAGAATTTAAAGCATGATTTGTCTCATTTGACTTCATCTGATTGCTTGGCAGCTCATCTATCTTTGGCCCCCCAGAGGTCCCCGGTGAAGTGCAGTGTTCCTCCTGCAGGGGGGGCTGCTCTCCTTGGTGAGGCACCATGGAGCCGCGGTCCTCTGCTGGAGACTGGCTCTGAGTAGATGCTACTCCTAGTGCCAGCTCTCCTGGCGATGCCTCTCTATCCATGTTCTTTGTGCAAACCAAGTGTTCAGGCCCTGTATGAAGACTCGGCACATCTTTGGTTAAAGAATCCTCGTTGTCTAAATGCCCTGTGGGAACTTTGCATTCTGGTGTTTCCTTATCTTGAGTCGCTGGTGTGTCCTGATTGTATTTGTGTGCTGTCATGATGTTTACAAATGTTGTGTCTTCGTTGATGGAGTAACCAGGGTGTCCAGCACTCTGCTCCAACCTGCAGAAAACCACAAGGGGAATCAAACAGTGACACATGTTCTGTTGCTCTGATCATGGTTTCATGGTCACATCATCAAGCTATTAATCCGTAAATATTATCCACTCACCCCTCTTCTCTGTCTGTCACTTCAGTATCTGTATGAAACTCTCTGTTTTGATTCAGGGCTCCTCCTCTTCCTGGGGAAGCAGAGAGGCCCCTGAACTCGGTGACGCTACAATCCAAGGTCATGGTGGAAGTCAAGGGGTTGTTCGTGGCAGAGCAGCATAAAGAAGTGCTCTGATCTACAGGTTGTGCACCGAGCCGATGTCTGGATCCTGGAGAAGCCTCTTGGGCTTGACTGGATGATTGATCTCTTAGTCCAGTGGATTGATTTTCCACAGGGGAGGTGGAGGTCTGACAGTTGACGCCCAACCGAGAGTCTCTTTCTCTGGTCAAGGCGAAGATGAAGTCCCTGGGCCTGGAGAGGGTGAATTCATTTGCCTGGTGGTGACAGGCAGAGGTTGTCATCCCCTGGAAATCTAGAAGAGAACAGAAAACAATGGGTTATAATGACCATGTAGCAGTGTCACACTGGTGATAGTGATATATTTTGATAAATCGTAGGACCACTTTACCATTTGTCAGACTCTGAGCTCTCTTAATCATTCTCTCTTCCTGGATCCTCTGGTTCTCCATGTTCATGGTCTGGTTCTGGCTGCAGATCTTTGTCTGGTCTTGGAAATGTGTCTGCTCTTCCCTAGATTGTGTTGTGGTTTTGCTCTGATTTTTGGTCTCAGACTGAGTATGGGTTCCAATTTTGGTTTCTGATTGATTGATTTCCATTTGGTGTTTCGGTTGCTGCCTGCACTGAGCTGGGATTTGTTTTTGAGCCTGGCATTGAACCTGTTGCTGGCTCCTAGTGTGGGTCTGAGTAGAGTGTCCAGTCAGGGTACCTGAGCCCCATGATTGGTTCCGTACACCGTAGGCGCGTTTCTGATGCAACGGGACCTTCATGGTGCTGGCTTTGGCGCTGTACATACTTGCCAGTGTTTGGACCTTGCTCAGAATACGCTCTGAGTTTTCTATCAATACGGAGTCCACCACTGGATTGGACTCAAATAATCCAAAACTGGCTACATCCGATCCCATGCCCTCAAACAAGGCCCGGTTAGCGGTGACAATCCTGGAGTGGCGGGACCATCCACCCACTTTTATCTGACTGGGAAGACCCTCTAGGTTTCCGCTGGTCTTGGCCAGTTCTCTGTGTTTGGATGAGGTGGACTGAATTTTGGTCTCAGTTTTTAGACATTGTTCTGTACGTGAAGGTGTAGAGGGCTCTTTGCAGCTTTCTTTTGATTCTATCGAGACAGTTTTTTCACAACTGTTGATCACAGCTTGGTTTTCGGGACAGGCTGGTTCGTCTTGTTCGGAAATAGATGGTCCTTCTCCTTGCAGTGAATGTCCATCTTGCTTCCCAGTAGCCACAACACTTGTCTTTCCCTCCTGCTCATCCCACAGATCTTCTTCTTCCAACAGTCCATTGCGGACATTTCCATTTTTGTCCTGTATCTCACTCTCTTCTCCAACCGGATGGTTCTGCTGTAGATTCTCGCCAACTTGGTTTGGGGTCTCCTGGTCCTGCATCATAGAAGAGGTTGGTGTCTCCATTGGTCTGTCTCCATCAGAATCCAGGGAGCTGATTGGTTTATCTGCCTGTCTATCACTCTCTGCATCAGCTGAGAGTGGAGTTGGGGAAGAGGTGGGACCATTGATGAAACAGGGATCTGTCTCTCCATTGATGGTTTCAGACACGGATTGTCCACTCTCTGGCTCCCCCTGATGTCCACTCACATCAAAGAGTGATACAGACTCCTTCACCAAGCCGGATGGGATTTGTGAGAAACTGTTCCGCCTTCTTGTTGCCACTCCTTCTGCCTGCTCCCCTTCCTCCTCTGCCTCCTCCTCTTCGGCCTCGGCTGCTGCCTCGTAGTAACTCCGGATCTTTTCGATGATCTTCTTGTCTCGTTTGGTGAGGTGGGAGCGTCTTGTGGGTGGCTGACGTCTCTGGATGGGGTGAAGGAGGACATCTGAACTTTGCGAGGAGGTTGTGACCTCGTTCTTTGCCTCTTCAGTGGGTAAGTTACAACTGCCTCCGCTCTCTCTCTTTTCTTCTGCTGAGGTGGAGGAATGAAGATCTGATACTGGAGCAGGGCTGACACCCTCATCCTCATTCAAAGCTTTATTCTCATCTTTGTCTTTTTCTAAACCTTCTCCTTGTTTCTCCTCATCTGCCTCCACTACCATTTCAACTTCGCTTGTGGCATCTGGAATTTCTTTGACCTCAGTCTTATTTTCAAGTCTAATTTCATCACCAGAGCCACCGGTCTGACTGTGGAGGGCGCTGTCATCCTCCATTCCTGGGCTTCCCCTCTCTTCTTGCCCTGAGGTCCTCTGCTCGGGGCTGGAGGGGCAGGCGGCCGGGGGCAGCGGGCAGGTGAAGTTGGTCTGGTCAGTTGGAGTCGGACTCTCTTGGAGCTCATCCAGGACCTGCTCCTGGAAGAAAAATAAGAGAGCGTTTTAAAATTAGTCTTGTATAAACTGACCATCTCCATCACCCCCCGGTGGCTGGCTGCACCACGTTAGTTTATAAACTGCTTTATACTAGTTTATAAACCCTCCTCCTCCATGTAAGCAGATGGGACAGGGACCAAACAAAAAAATCAAAGTAGACGTTAAATAAATGTTTGTTAAAGACCTTTTCTGTCATTTCAGGTCGTTCTTTTCTCACTGATGTTTGTTCAAGTTTCTGATCATTTTGGTTTTAATTAGTTATTTGATGACATAAAAACAGGCTGAGACGTGATAATTGACAGCTGAGACTGACTCCTGATTGGTTGAGAGCGTGTATGGGCCTCAATAGCACGACTCCATTGACCTGAGTTACTACACAGACTAACTCCAAATGACGACATCAGTGCAAGATGGCAGCGTTTGTATCTGGCTTCATTTCTGGACCTTAGTGAATTAGTAAATCAGGTTCTAAGTTGTGGAAGGCAAACTGACTTGTAGTCTCTTGGATTTGAAAGTGGATTTGTACCATTGCATCAGTGTGAATGGAGGCGAGTCCCTCCCTGGCTCTGCTCTGGTTGATGAACTCCAGGATCTCCTCAGTGATGGACAGAGTAGGAGCAGCAATAAGTGGCGTCAACTCCTCTTCTTCCTCTTCCTGATCACAACAAATGAGAACAGAAAAGATGGAATTTGTTGTGTGTTAAAACTGAGTCATTGAATTTCTTTCCAGGCCAGGTTTAAGCCAAGACAA
The DNA here is from genome assembly GCF_009819705.1 of Hippoglossus hippoglossus. Taxonomy (NCBI): domain Eukaryota; kingdom Metazoa; phylum Chordata; class Actinopteri; order Pleuronectiformes; family Pleuronectidae; genus Hippoglossus; species Hippoglossus hippoglossus. The sequence continues at coordinate 911,031 of NC_047163.1, forward strand.
TTTCCAGGTTGAGTATTTTTGATTTTACATTATTTTCATAACTACTTGCTACATAGTCCTATTTAAAGATAAAATTCTGTAGAACAGAAAATGTGATGCTTAAACCCGGAGATTAAATCCAATCGATGTTATTCCCTCATCAGGTCACAGCAAAATACCTTTTCCTTGTTTTTACGTCGTAGCTGTTCTGACAGTTCAGCCTCCACCTCAATGACAGAGGAAGCGAGTGTGCTGCTGCTGCCGGCCGAGCCCAGACTGTCGGCCTGGCACAGCTCGCCCTCGCTGCCGGCCGGCTGCAAAACACCACCGCACCAGTCAGTGGGAAAGATCCTTATGTTGTGATATGACAAGAAATGACTCTCTTCTCAGCTTAGTGCGTGTCTACGTGTGTGTTTGTGTTTATAGGTTTGTGTGAGTGTGTTTATAAGGTCCAGTTAAATCCAGTTGTTCATCAGATAACGACACAACACTTTGTTCAGTGGACAGAGTCCTGCTGGATCTTTACTGGAGCGTTCACCTGAGAACTTACCTTCAAGGCTGCAGGATTCCCCAGGTGTGAAAGAGCCGATGGTCAGCGAGGTAGAAGAAGAAGAAGAAGAAGAAGTCAAAATCAAAACTCTGCATTAACTGTTCAGACATAATAAAATATAAAATAATCCTACTGATGTTTTCACTAGTTTGTTTCATCTAAGTTGTATGAATTGTTGTTTTCTTTACTCTAGAATTGGCCCTTTATATTTAAATACTTTATATTTATATACTTTATATTTAAATACTTTATATTTACATCAGAAGCGGGTCCTCTCTACGGAGGCAGCCATGTTTTTACAGTAGCCCAAACTGGACAAACTAAACCTTTTGAGTTTTTATGACAACTGAAGCTACCACAGGTTCTCTGTCATGTTTGGAAGGGGGGGGATTCAGCTGCAACATGACACTTCACCACTAGATGTCTCTAAATCCTACACATGGAACCTTTAACTTTTGACACAGAGACGTTCTCACCGTTGGGATGAAACACAGCTTCAATGTCTTTAGCCGGAGCTGAAAGAGAAGCACAGAGGTTATAACAGCAAACTGTCTCCTGGTGCGTCTGTCTACCTGACTGTCTCCTGGTGTGTCTGTCTACCTGACTGTCCTCAGGTGTGTCTGTCTACCTGACTGTCCTCAGGTGTGTCTGTCTACCTGACTGTCCCAGGTGTGTCTGTCTACCTGACTGTCCTCAGGTGTGTCTGTCTACCTGACTGTCCCAGGTGCGTCTGTCTACCTGACTGTCCCAGGTGTGTCTGTCTACCTGACTGTCCTCAGGTGTGTCTGTCTACCTGACTGTCTCCTGGTGTGTCTGTCTACCTGACTGTCCTCAGGTGTGTCTGTCTACCTGACTGTCCTCAGGTGTGTCTGTCTACCTGATAGTCCTCAGGTGTGTCTGTCTACCTGACTGTCCTCAGGTGTGTCTGTCTACCTGACTGTCCTCAGGTGTGTCTGTCTACCTGACTGTCTCCTGGTGTGTCTGTCTACCTGACTGTCCTCAGGTGTGTCTGTCTACCTGACTGTCCTCAGGTGTGTCTGTCTACCTGACTGTCTCCTGGTGTGTCTGTCTACCTGACTGTCTCCTGGTGTGTCTGTCTACCTGACTGTCCTCAGGTGTGTCTGTCTACCTGACTGTCCTCAGGTGTGTCTGTCTACCTGACTGTCTCCTGGTGCGTCTGTACGGCAGGTTTCCGTCCAGCAGCAGCGGCAGACCCTTCCTGGACTTCTCCGGTGTGTAGGTCAGCAGCTCTGGAGGCTCTGGAGGGACAGACAGAGCAGACTGAAACTCTGCTGTGTCTCATGACGCCGGTAGAAACCACCACACACACGTTGGTCACGTGAAACTGACCCTGACCTGATTGGCGTCGGCCTCTGTGGAAACCGTGGACGTCGTCCGAGCGTAGCGAGGCGCAGGACTTCTTCAGGTTGTCCTGCTCAAAGTGAGGAGCTGAAACACAGGAAGTGATGTCATCTGCGTGTGTTTATATGTGTGTGTGTGTCTGTGTGTGTGTGTGTGTGTGTGTGTGTACTCACATTGACAGAAGTTGTCTCCCAGGACTTGTCTCGCCTGAACAAAAAGACACAAAACATCAGTTAAACTTCAGCTGAGAAATAAAAACTAAATAAAATTGTGTTTGTGTTTGTAACTCTGTTGTCTACATGCAGTGAGGAGTTTGTGTAAACGACCAGCAGGTGGCAGCAAACACCAAAGTACTACTGCTGCTACATCAGCTGCAGAGAAGAAAGGAATCATCTACACTGTTCATAACATGTCCTTCATCAGAACTCTGCCGCCTCACCCTCTCATCTTCACCCTCCTCATCCTCTCATCCTCCTCACCCTCTCATCTTCACCCTCCTCACCCTCTCATCTTCACCCTCCTCATCCTCTCACCCTCTCATCTTCACTTTCTCATCTTCACCCTCCTCAGCCTCCTCATCCTCTCACCCTCCCACCCTCACTTTCTCATCTTCACCCTCCTCACCCTCTCATCTTCACCCTCCTCACCCTCTCATCCTCCTCACCCTCTCATCTTCACCCTCCTCACCCTCTCATCTTCACCCTCCTCATCCTCTCACCCTCTCATCTTCACCCTCCTCACCCTCTCATCCTCCTCACCCTCTCATCTTCACCCTCCTCATCCTCTCACTCTCCTGACCCTCTCACCCTCTCATCTTCACCCTCCTCAGCCTCTCACTCTCCTGACCCTCTCACCCTCTCATCTTCACCCTCCTCAGCCTCTCACTCTCCTGACCCTCTCACCCTCACTTTCTCATCTTCACCCTCCTCATCCTCTCACCCTCTCATCTTCACCCTCCTCACCCTCTCATCCTCCTCACCCTCTCATCTTCACCCTCCTCACCCTCTCATCTTCACCCTCCTCATCCTCCTCATCCTCTCACCCTCCCACCCTCACTTTCTCATCTTCACCCTCCTCATCCTCCTCATCCTCTCACCCTCCCACCCTCACTTTCTCATCTTCATCCTCCTCACCCTCTCACCCTCCTAACCCTCCTCTCGTCCTCACCCTCTCACCCTCTCACCCTCCTCACCCTCCTCTCACCCTCTCACCCTCTCACCCTCCTCACCCTCCTCTCACCCTCTCACCCTCTCACCCTCCTCACCCTCCTCTCGTCCTCACCCTCTCACCCTCCTCTCGTCCTCACCCTCTCACCCTCCTCACCCTCCTCACCCTCCTCTCGTCCTCACCCTCTCACCCTCCTCACCCTCCTCTCGTCCTCACCCTCCTCACCCTCTCACCCTCTCACCCTCCTCTCACCCTCTCACCCTCTCACCCTCTCACCTTCTGTGGGAGTGAAGCCGGATGGTTCTCTACGATCAGTCTCTTGAGGTAGTGAACCCACAGTCGTTTCTCCTCCTGGTTCTTCGTCTGCAGAACGTCACATAGAAATGATATTTAACTGGTCACATGAGGAACAGGAGTGAACAATGGAACAATGGAACATATCACGATATTTCCTCATATAGATATTTGTTATTAGATGAGACCTATTTGTTACTTTATGAGTCAGTGGTTCATGTTCCTGTGGCTTCTGGTTTCTCACCTGGACGACGTGCTGCAGTTTGGGAATCGTCTGGTCCGACACTTTGAAACACAGCGAGTCCTTCAGCGTCTCCACCAGCAGCAGATTACAACACTGCAACACAGAGGCAGACACCGAGCAACGTGACCGTGAAGCTCATCGACTTGTTCCGTGAAGATAATTCTTCAGCGTTTCTGTCTGACAGTGAAACCAGGATCTTTATTGGCTCTTTACATCTGGACAAACTTACAAATATGTGTGTGCTATAGACAAACTGTTCCAGCCTCTTCTTGGCGATCAGCAGCATCTTATCGAACAGGAAGAACGCTCGCTCCTTCTTCACTCTCAGGACCTTGAAGGAACCCTCCAGAACCAGCTCTCCAAACCCGCTGAGGTCCGGCCCGTTCCAGTTCATCAGCAAGGACTCGATTTCCTGTGAGGAGGTGAAAGGTCAGAGAGAAGCTCCTGGTTCCAGAGAGATCTCTGTACGTAGAACAAACATAACATCCATCACTCATCATCATCACATGTTCTTCACTCCAGCTGCTGTGTCTGAACCTCCTCCATGACATCATCCAGCAGAGTGACATCACCGACAGTTTAATGACATCATACCGGTTCAACGAGATTTCTTTCTCTACACTAACTTTGTCTAATTCCAAAGTGCTGACTTTCAAACTCCTCCCACCACCATCGTCATGGACATGAAGAGGAAGCGTCACGAGGCCCTGATCCCTGACGCCTGACAGGAAACGCTGAGAAACAAACATCTCTGTCCCAACTGCTGCTGAGAGGTCAGAGGTCAACGCTCGAGCTCTTCCTGCTCCGTGAACCTTCGGAGGTCAAAGGTCAAACGCAGGTCGGCTGCAGCCAACAGCAACTGAACTATGTCACAAAACACACGACCTCGACTTCTCTGTTCTATAAAAAACAGGAGTTCAGTTAACGATGTGGCGGCTGTGATCAACGTGAAGGAGGGAACGTGTAGAAACACGTAACAACCAAGTCCCTCATGTTATTAAAACTATTGAAGATTCATATAAACTGGTTATTTTCTACTGAATCACATGATCTCAGCTACACATTGAAGTTAAAGGATTTTATTTGTTATCCCATGAAACCACATTTAAATCGGCTAAAACCAGATTTTTATCGGGATCTGTCAGGTGTGTAATGGCTGCTGGACACGTCCACGTGTGATGGGACCAGTCAATAAACTGTTAACATGTTCCTGTGTGTGTGTGTGTGGGGGTGCACACACACACACACACACACACACACACACACACACACACAGACACACACACACACACACACACACACACACACACACACACAGTCCTTCATATCAACGTTACATTCCCAGTTTGACTGGAAGTCATTTCTTCTAATTGCTGCTTCAAACTAAGATTTGGTCTCAAAGATCGCAGACGAGGATTCCAGGCGTTGATGCACCAACAGTTACAGAGTGATTGTGTTTACCTGCAGCCGGACGGCGTGTTCCTGTTTCCTCTTCATGTCGTTAATGTACCAGGCGACCGCCGTCATGGTGATGATGGCGTCCTCCACAACCTCATATCCAGGGGCGCTCTTATCAAAGTGCTTAGAAAGTTCCTGAGGCGACACAAGAGGCTTCAGTGTGAACATCACTTTATTCTAGTATTGTCCAAACTGCCTCTTTGTAGATTCCTTTACATATCATATATTTGTATATATTTTCTACCTCACACTTTATCATTTTACTTTAGAGTCTCAATGTGTGTGATCTACAGGTTTGATCGTCCTTCCTGTACAGGGACTCAAAGATTTTATTCAAACTCTTGATTTAGAGTAAAACTCCACAACATCGACCAACAGGTGATGATGTGACGAGTCTGTTTCCAACACCAGGAAACGACAAACACAACTCAACAAGCTGCAGCTCGTTGGCCGACAACGCAGCTCAAGGGTTAGGGGAAGTGGGACCATCGGAGGATTATGGGTAATCCCAGCACAGATCCAAACATATGTTTGACCAGTGTTTAAACTGGACAGAGCAGCAGCGTGTGTGTGTGTGTGTGTGTGTGTGTGTGTGTGTGTGTGTGTGTGTGTGTGTGTGTGTGTGTGTGTGTGTGTGTGTGTGTGTGTGTGTGTGTGTGTTAGTTTCATCATCTCTCTCCTCTCAGAGGTGGGCTTGGACTGGAACCAGAGAATAAGCTAAACAAGTTTATTGGGAAAAGCTGCAAATGTTTATGTGTGTGTGTAAATGAGTTCTATCTCTACCTGGAAATATGCTGGTATTTGAGATAGTATAGTATTTGATGGTATTTGAGGTGTTACCTGTAGGAGCAGGTGGTATTTGAGGATCCTCTGCACTGGTTTGAGCAGATACGTCTCCAGAGGTAACGAGTGGTTCAGAGTCGTCTGTCTCTCCTGGAAGAAACGAACCAGAATTTCGTTTTTCATGCACTCCCTCAGCACCGCCACCGAGCTGCAGAGAGACAGAGAGAGACAGAGAGACAGAGAGACAGAGAAAGACAGAGAGACAGAGAGAGAGACAGAGAGACAGACAGAGAGAGAGAAAGACAGAGAGACAGAGAGACAGAGAGACAGAGAGACAGACAGAGAGAGAGAGAGACAGAGAGACAGGAGACAGAGAGACAGAGAGACAGACAGAGAGACATTACAATCACCAGCATGTGCACAGACTCACACATTTCTGACCCTGAGTGCCTCTGTATGAAAGATGAGTAGGATTCATATTTCAAAACTCACTGTCACCAGTCACAGTAATAACACTTCAAACTCAACCAGGGCTTCAACTCAGAGAATCCTGAAATACTTCACTGAGAACAAATGATTCTGTTCGACAGCCTGGATCTGTTTTCTGTTTCTTTTCTTATTCACACAACAAAAATATGATCCAGGATCCAGTGAGAACTCAATGAACCAGATTCAGCCGTTGATGAACATTTATCACGACACAAAGAACCGAAGAGATCGGAGCAAACATTCATCACAATTTGAACAAAAGAGGAGGAACCGAAGAGGACAAGAAGAGAAGAGAACAAGAAACCAGAGATGGAAGAGAGACAGATGGATCAGAGGACAAACGTAGATTATGAACGATCATCTGTGAGATCATCGCTGGAGGAGAAGGAGAAGAACTGTTGTGGGTCCTTCGACGAAAACCTGAAGAAACGTAGCTGAAGAGGAAGATGACAAGTTGTCCAGATGATGAAGGAAGAGGAGACACCAGAGGAAAGGGGGGGTTGTGGAGGTGGTGAAAGAACAAGATGGAGGATGCTGGAGACTCTTCAGCTGTTAAATCCGCTGACAAACATTTATCACAGCGTGACGCCAAAGATTCTTGGACACCAACAGAGAGATAGAAAAGAGGGGGAGGTCTGAACATGGGGGATGAAGAACAGGGGGGAGACGGAGGGAAGGAGGTCAAGGTAACGATGGAGAGAAGAGGCTCCGTTCCTCAGGACAGACATTAATCACAGGAACGAGTCCAGGAACTCGGAGCAGCTGTAATATTTTCTACAGACAAATCACTGATGTTTTCAACAGAGGATCTGAGACAAACTCTGCTCGTCTGCAGGTTCATCAAACCTGAGGATGTTTCAGGACACATGACTGGTAACCTCAGCTCTGTGCTGATCTTGTTCCTCTGGGCCACGGAGCTCCGGACCTGCAGCCAGGTCATTAGAAGGATGTAGAGCGTATTATTAGGTGAGTGATGACATGTGTGCAGAATTCGTTGGCTGCTTCCCTCGCAGCGGCAGCGACTGAGGCCAACGTCGATGTGAGCGTCCAACACATCGAGAGCAACATTTTATATCCTGTATGTGAACACTGTTATTATTACACATGAAGTTTTAAGCCTCCTGATGTTCTGCCACGTCGATTCCATCAGTTATGTTGGAAATGAAGCTTGATGCAATTATCTCGTCCTGTGGAGGACGTTTTTTCTATTCTCTCCCTGCATATTTGACCTGTTAATGAAAAGGTCGTTAGAGCAAATGACGCAGGGCCGTTGGTGACATGACGTGTTGCTGAGTGATTCTGTTGTCATGTTTGGCAGAAGAAGACGAGAGCAGCCAATCAGATCATGCTCAGACAAACTCTCAAGAGGGTGCTAGCCAATAGAATCCCGTTACTATGAAAGAGGAGGCGGAGTCAGCCGACTTTGTGCTCGGCCTGAGGTAATGTCGGTTGCATCTTTTCTTCTTGAGTTGGTAGATGGAGAGCTAGCATGGCACGTAAGCATGAACGACGGCTATGTGTCCCAAACACGACACTGCGATTGTTGTCGCCATGGCGATCGCGCTGGCACCAGGTGTCAAGCACGCCCACCAGCAAGTGTTAACCCAACTCATACATGTGAGTCCAACTGAATCAAATGTTGCTTCATAGGCTCATAGAATAAATAAACGTTTTTTTCTTTTCAAAACGTTCATAGTGTGACTGTAATAGTCTTCGCAACCTCTGGGGGGCGCCAGCAGGAGTTTTGAACCCTCTAGCAGGAAGTAGAAATGGATTCAATCTCCTGAATCCAGATCACAGCCTCACCT
>NC_047163.1:924164-926664 GCF_009819705.1 Hippoglossus hippoglossus
CTGGCTGCCGATCAGTTTGTTGACGTGCAGGACAAACAGTCAGGAATTCATTGGTCCCAGCTGTTATTGGCCGTTCAAATTATTTATTGTCAATGTCATCTATTGAGGCAGTGCATATTTTTAGGTTTTTATGTTGTTTCATGTTTTTTATATTATATTATTGTCTGTCATCTTTAGCCCCATGTGGACATTATAGATATCCTTGTAAAAGTGTAAGAGAAAAGATGAACTGTGGAATCTGAGCTCTGACGTCAGATCACTTCTCTGCATCAGTAGAAACCCGAGCTGAGGATCTGCAGTGACAGATCAATACGTCTCTCATCCTGTGCCTCCACCTGCTCGTGTTGGTAGAACCTGAGATCTGAGTCCACCCTCCAGTCTGCAGCTCGTCCACAGGCTCAGGTTCTCTGAGCTGGAGCTCTGGTTCACAGCCAGGCGACTCCGCCGGGAGCCACAGGAAACATCAGCACCGTCAGAGACGCCATCGTGTTCTAGTTACTGTTACACACAGTCGACGTGGACACACACACGACACTGATCTGACTCCACAACCTGCTGAATGAAAACTGAATACTAAATACTGCTGACACACACACACGCACACGCACACACACACACACACACACACACACACACACTCACACACACACACACACACACACACACACACACACACACTCACTCACTCACTCACTCACTCACACACACACACACACACACACACACACACACACACACACACACACACACACACACACACACACACACACACACACACACACACACTCACACACACACAGGATTGCTGCAGTCTTCACCTCCGATGATCTAATGTTTGAACAATTGTTTCATTTGAACTTTTGTGGCGATTCAAAGAAAAGAGCGAGTGTGAATGTTTACATCTATAACTCAAACTGCATTTATATACAGTGAATATGTGTATATCTATAAATTGTTGATGTTTTACAGGTTTTCTTTGACACGTGCACTGAATGTTTCTCTGCTGGTGTTCGTGTCGACGACACGTTGACGACCTCTGAGCAGCAGTTTGAAGATTTGAAGACTCCGAGTAAAACAGTAAAATCTACTCTTGCGTGACTGAAGCTGAAGTTTGACATTCAGCTTTTACCTTTTTCCTGGAAGAGGTTTCTCGCTGCCGAGCAGAAAACGAGCCAAACGTCTCTGAAAAGTGAAACTCGCTGAACGATATATCAACAAGCGCGGAGCTGGCCGAGCCTCGTGATCTCAGCCGAGGGATTCTTACTGTGAAACATATGTTACATCCGTCACACGACTGTCGAACACGAGAGAGGAGGGCGAGAGCCGAGAGTGTGAATGTGTCAGAGTCAGAAACCGGACGTGAGGAGACAGAACCAGCACCTGGACTGAAGGAGGTCAAACATCCACCAGCCTCCTCTGATGGGCTAACCACTGGGCCACCGTGCCACCACAGGTCACACGGAAACAGTGTTCACACTGGGTTTGAAGAATCTCCTGGTTCAAAAAATAAAACTAACTTGTTTATGTTTTATTACATATTCACAGAATGTAGGTTTATTTATTTTTCAAATTAAAATCAGTCACAAATGATGACTTTTGCTCCTTTTTAATTTTGTACATTGATTGTGTTTAAATTATCATCAGATTTTATCGTGGATTTGCAGCAACTTGCTGATATTTTTTAACCTTTTAGACAAATGTGAAATATAATTTATTATAATATAAATATAATAAATATTTGATCAGTTCTGAAAGTATTGAAGTGTAAACTCAAACCCGGCTGCTTTTAAACATAATCAGTTCAATATGACACACACACACACACAAACACACATCAACACACAGATACACATTAACACAGACTCTCAAACACACACAGACACACACACACACACACACACACACACACACTCACACACACACACACACACACACACACACTATGAGGTCGCACCACAGAACTCTCGCTGCATTCTTAGTTAATAAGCTGAAATCAAGTCTTTCATTATCACAAATACACAAATCGTATTTGTACACACACACAGACACACACACACAGACACACCCCCCCCTCCTCCTATTCTTCCTCTCATCCCCACTCTCTGTCTCTGTCCACTGGCGTCAGGCCTCATCTTGTGGCTGGCGGACGTCATTAGAGGGGGATTGTGGGAGAGGAAGAGGGAACGCGAGGAGTCGATCCACGCACACGGAGTCGCAGGCGTCAGTAAACTGATAATTTGAAACAGGACGAAAACATGTTTGTTGTGGGAATAAAGTCAAACATGTCGAGGACGAGACTCAGCGGTTGTTTGTCTCCGACGCCCAATCAGGAAGCAGGAAACAGGGTCATCGTCTCTTCTGATGAACAAAGCAAACATGATGATGTCACAGTGACCTTTGACCCTTTGACCTTTTGGACCTTTGAGCCGATTTGTGTGAAATTCTGTCCTGATTCCTGAATTATGAACAAATACGTGTTTGTGACATCGCCGTGACCTTT
>NC_047163.1:944164-959164 GCF_009819705.1 Hippoglossus hippoglossus
TGACGTGATTACAGGTCGTTATACGCCGTGAAACAAGAGTTGATAACTACAGTGGAACCAGAGTCGGGAGAAAAGCAGAGAAAAATGTTCATGTCTCAAAAACTGAAGAGCGTAGAGTTCTGTTTGTTCTGGTGAACAATTGATCTTTTTCTGTCATTAAAATGTGGATTTTAAAGGTGACTCACATTAAAAACATCTGGTTTCAAGCAGCTGCAGCGACGTGGAGGTTTAAACTGCTGCAGCTGATTCTTTCTAATTGACTCTTTCATGAACTCTGTTCTGGTTCATTAACGTCTTTCTGAACTTTTTACTTCTACATCTGGTTTTGTGGAAGAAGAAACTCACAATCATCACTGATATTTGAGAAAATTATCGAGATCTTCGTCTCTTCTTTGACCTTTTTAACCCTCTGACCTCAGTAGAAATGTTCCTCGTGTGTTTTCGTTGGTATTTTTACTTCCTGTGATGTCATTTCCTGGAGAATCTTCAAACGCTTCATTTCTCTAAAATCTGTACGAGCTCAGCTAAAAGGTTCTGAGAGTCAATAAAGCTAAATAAATGATAAAAGTACTGAACATGAGACCAGCAACAGTAAATGATTAAATAACTGAGAGGAACTCATCATTTTATCCAGAACGTTCACACATTCAAAGAATCAAAGATAAGAGAAGGGGGGGGGGGGGGGGGGGGGAGGGAACCGAGTGTTTAAACTCGAGGGTGTAACTTAAAACCAGATGTTAAAATAGTGGGAGTGTAACTTTAGGCTCTGAGTCAACATTACAGTTTGACCTCCTGTCGAAGGAACTAAGAGTCAAACTGTGTTTAACAGACGAGAACTTTATCAAACCTGCGACAAACGTCAACATGTAAATCTTCAGTCGTGTCAGAACCTGAATGTAACTCATCATTTACATTCACTCATCTTCCAAAGTTCTCACCAGCAGATGCAACCCCGTCCAGTAGGTTTAAATATGTTTCATATATTATTACAAGTTTTAATTAGTGTATAAAGACAAGTTATTAATTAAGCTTTTATTTCATTATTTCATTTTAAAGAACATTACAGCCCTTTCTCAGAGTTGTGTTGAATAGTCAAAATTGTAAAAGAGGAGGCAGGAAAGGTTTGAAAGCATCTAAACGACGAAACGCTCGTGTGCTCGTGTGCTCTCGGCTTTTCTAACAGTACAAACCAGGGATTGAGTTTTCCACTTTTCAAGTTCGACTAATATCTGAAACCAGACACTAACTCAGTGATTGGACAGAACTTTGTTGACTCTGGTGGGACTCGAATCCACAACCTGTGAATCACTTCTTCAACTACAAGTCCAATGCATGAGGCCACAGAGCCTCACTTTCCTCATGTGTGTGTGTGTCTTTTTAACGGTTATGGAGGCAGATGGAGGTAGAGTTAGGTGGGAATCGAACCTTTAAAGAATTTACTACGTTTTTATTCTGAGAGTCAATTGAGTGTAACTTTCAGTTTCAGGCCCACCAAAGCTCCAGTTTCAACTCAAGTGGGACTTGAACCCACAACCTTTGAGTCACTTGGCAAGAGTGCAAAGAATAAGTTCAGCTAAAGAGCTTCACTTTACTGAACATGTATGAAAACGAGTCAGAGAAAGTGTGAACAACGTGTGTGTGTGTGTGTGTGTGTGTGTGTGTGTGTGTGTGTGTATGTGTGTGTGTGTGTGTGTGTGTGTGTGTGTGTGTGTCTGCAGCAGAGGCAGTTCAACAGAGACAGGATGTGAGTTCTCGGTCAGCTTGTCACAGCACAGAGCTGCAGCTTCCTCCTGTTTACACTCGTTGCTCTGCTTCCTGACTGTTTTCTGCTTGTTCTACACCTTCCTCCTTCTTCACCTTCCTCCTCATCGTTCTACACCTTCCTCCTCATCGTTCTACACCTTCCTCCTTCTTCACCTTCCTCCTCATCGTTCTACACCTTCCTCCTCATCGTTCTTCACCTTCCTCCTCATCGTTCTTCACCTTCCTCCTCATCGTTCTACACCTTCCTCCTTCTTCACCTTCCTCCTCATCGTTCTTCACCTTCCTCCTCATCGTTCTTCACCTTCCTCCTCATCGTTCTACACCTTCCTCCTCATCGTTCTTCACCTTCCTCCTCATCGTTCTACACCTTCCTCCTTCTTCACCTTCCTCCTCATCGTTCTTCACCTTCCTCCTCATCGTTCTTCACCTTCCTCCTTCTTCACCTTCCTCCTCATCGTTCTTCACCTTCCTCCTCATCGTTCTACACCTTCCTCCTTCTTCACCTTCCTCCTCATCGTTCTTCACCTTCCTCCTCATCGTTCTACACCTTCCTCCTCATCGTTCTACACCTTCCTCCTCATCGTTCTTCACCTTCCTCCTCATCGTTCTACACCTTCCTCCTCATAGTTCTCCACCCTCCTCCTCATCGTTCTACACCTTCCTCCTCATCGTTCTTCACCTTCCTCCTCATCGTTCTACACCTTCCTCCTCATCGTTCTCCACCTTCCTCCTCATCGTTCTACACCTTCCTCCTCATCGTTCTACACCTTCCTCCTCATCGTTCTTCACCTTCCTCCTCATCGTTCTTCACCTTCCTCCTCATCGTTCTACACCTTCCTCCTCATAGTTCTCCACCCTCCTCCTCATCGTTCTTCACCTTCCTCCTCATCGTTCTACACCTTCCTCCTCATCGTTCTTCACCTTCCTCCTCATCGTTCTCCACCTTCCTCCTCATCGTTCTACACCTTCCTCCTCATCGTTCTTCACCTTCCTCCTCATCGTTCTTCACCTTCCTCCTCATCGTTCTACACCTTCCTCCTCATAGTTCTCCACCCTCCTCCTCATCGTTCTTCACCTTCCTCCTCATCGTTCTACACCTTCCTCCTCATCGTTCTTCACCTTCCTCCTCATCGTTCTACACCTTCCTCCTTCTTCACCTTCCTCCTCATCGTTCTTCACCTTCCTCCTCATCGTTCTACACCTTCCTCCTCATCGTTCTACACCTTCCTCCTCATCGTTCTACACCTTCCTCCTTCTTCACCTTCCTCCTCATCGTTCTTCACCTTCCTCCTCATCGTTCTTCACCTTCCTCCTCATCGTTCTACACCTTCCTCCTCATCGTTCTACACCTTCCTCCTCATCGTTCTTCACCTTCCTCCTCATCGTTCTACACCTTCCTCCTCATAGTTCTCCACCCTCCTCCTCATCGTTCTACACCTTCCTCCTCATCGTTCTTCACCTTCCTCCTCATCGTTCTACACCTTCCTCCTCATAGTTCTACACCTTCCTCCTCATCGTTCTCCACCTTCCTCATCATCGTTCTACACCTTCCTCCTCATCGTTCTCCACCTTCCTCCTCATCGTTCTACACCTTCCTCCTCATCGTTCTACACCTTCCTCCTCATCGTTCTTCACCTTCCTCCTCATCGTTCTTCACCTTCCTCCTCATCGTTCTACACCTTCCTCCTCATAGTTCTCCACCCTCCTCCTCATCGTTCTTCACCTTCCTCCTCATCGTTCTACACCTTCCTCCTCATCGTTCTTCACCTTCCTCCTCATCGTTCTCCACCTTCCTCCTCATCGTTCTACACCTTCCTCCTCATCGTTCTTCACCTTCCTCCTCATCGTTCTTCACCTTCCTCCTCATCGTTCTACACCTTCCTCCTCATAGTTCTCCACCCTCCTCCTCATCGTTCTTCACCTTCCTCCTCATCGTTCTACACCTTCCTCCTCATCGTTCTTCACCTTCCTCCTCATCGTTCTACACCTTCCTCCTTCTTCACCTTCCTCCTCATCGTTCTTCACCTTCCTCCTCATCGTTCTACACCTTCCTCCTCATCGTTCTACACCTTCCTCCTCATCGTTCTTCACCTTCCTCCTCATCGTTCTACACCTTCCTCCTCATAGTTCTCCACCCTCCTCCTCATCGTTCTACACCTTCCTCCTCATCGTTCTTCACCTTCCTCCTCATAGTTCTACACCTTCCTCCTCATCGTTCTCCACCTTCCTCATCATCGTTCTACACCTTCCTCCTCATCGTTCTCCACCTTCCTCCTCATCGTTCTACACCTTCCTCCTCATCGTTCTACACCTTCCTCCTCATCGTTCTTCACCTTCCTCCTCATCGTTCTTCACCTTCCTCCTCATCGTTCTACACCTTCCTCCTCATAGTTCTCCACCCTCCTCCTCATCGTTCTTCACCTTCCTCCTCATCGTTCTACACCTTCCTCCTCATCGTTCTTCACCTTCCTCCTCATCGTTCTCCACCTTCCTCCTCATCGTTCTACACCTTCCTCCTCATCGTTCTTCACCTTCCTCCTCATCGTTCTTCACCTTCCTCCTCATCGTTCTACACCTTCCTCCTCATAGTTCTCCACCCTCCTCCTCATCGTTCTACACCTTCCTCCTCATCGTTCTTCACCTTCCTCCTCATCGTTCTACACCTTCCTCCTTCTTCACCTTCCTCCTCATCGTTCTTCACCTTCCTCCTCATCGTTCTACACCTTCCTCCTCATCGTTCTACACCTTCCTCCTCATCGTTCTTCACCTTCCTCCTCATCGTTCTACACCTTCCTCCTCATAGTTCTCCACCCTCCTCCTCATCGTTCTACACCTTCCTCCTCATCGTTCTTCACCTTCCTCCTCATCGTTCTACACCTTCCTCCTCATAGTTCTACACCTTCCTCCTCATCGTTCTCCACCTTCCTCATCATCGTTCTACACCTTCCTCCTCATCGTTCTACACCTTCCTCCTCATCGTTCTACACCTTCCTCCTCATCGTTCTCCACCTTCCTCATCATCGTTCTTCACCTTCCTCCTCATCGTTCTCCACCTTCCTCCTCATTCTTCTCAAGCTTCCTCCTCATTCTTCTCCACCTTCTTTCTCAGCGTTCTTCACATTCCTCGTCATCCTTCTCCACCTTCCTCCTCCTCCACCTCCCCCCTTATCCTTCTCAGCTTCCTCCTCATCCTTCTCAGCTTCCTCCTCCTCCTTCTCCACAGTGAAGCCTCTGAAACTCAGTTTTCTGAACCGCTGCCTGTTTCTGACGCTTCAGAAATCAGCCGATCACGTCTACAGTCTGGAGTTATATATATTCCTGCTCTCCTCCCTCTGTTTCTTATATCGCTCCACTTCTGTCTCACCCTTCCTCCCTTTCTCCTCCGGACGTTTTTTTCTGCAGCCTTATCGAGGGCGTTCTCTCTATTTTCTGCTCCGTTCTTTTCAATGGTTATAATCAACAGATCTGCTGTGGCATTTTATTGTGTGTGTGTGTGTGTGTGTGTGTGTGTGTGTGTGTGTGTGTGTGTGTGTGTGTGTGTGTGTGTGTCAGAGCAGAAACATTGCTCAGTGCTACACTTAATCGCCACAAACCAGACAACTTCCTGCACACACAGTATTGGTGTGTTTGTGTGTGTGTGTGTGTGTGTGTGTGTTACATAAATACAACAGTCAGTTGTGTGTGCACAGACTTTGTGTTGTGTATAAATCTGTTGCCTGAGTTATAATTGCAGAGTGTTTTAGACTCTGCAGAAATGTTAAGTGTGCTCTGGTATGTTCCTGCAAGTGTGTGTGTGTGTCTGTGTGTGTGTGTTTGTTGTAAATGCTAACTATGGAAGCCAATATAACAGCAGAGCATTGAAACAGCATGGGAGTTGTGTGTAATTACACATCATTACTGAGCCACTGTGTGTGTGTGTGTGTGTGTGTGTGTGTGTGTGTGTGTGTGTGCGCGTGACTTCCTCTCATTTGGTGAAAGGAAGTCACGGCTCACAAAAACTGTGAATGTGCATGTGAACGAGCAACAACATTATTGGACAAAAGGTAGAGATAATAGTCTCAAACCCACAAGTCGGTTCTTGGGTGTAGAACTTAAATGTTTCAAAAAGTTGAGTGTGAAACCATTGAAGGGTAAATAATCTAAAGTTGGACAGTTTGAGCTGAAAACCCTTCAAGTATAAAGCACAACTCTGGTGGGATTCAAACCCTCAACCTTTGAATTACTTGTCTCACTCTTCTCTAGAAGGCCAATGCGCCACAGAGCCTGACTTCCACGTAGTGTGTGTCTCTTTGTATAGTGTGTACACATTGTACAACATATCACTTTACAGAATTAATCTGGTCTCCTGCTTCTACTAATTAAAAATGATCCATATGAACATGGTTTTGAATGATAAGTCTGTGAAGTCACTTTGCCGTACAGGTAGGTTTGAACTTTATAAATCTGGACTCTGGTGGGACCAATAAACTTTCAATCACTGGGAGAAGACTATTGTGTATAAATACACAGATCAAACCAGTGAGTATACTGTGTACACAGTGAACAATATGTACAGATTGAATCTGTAAAACTTTGAGTATATCGTAGCAGAGGAAGGACGCGTCAGCAGGACTGATGGTGGTGTAACGTCCATGTCACGTTAACGTGTCAGTAACACAAGAAAGTAAAATGTTAATTGAACCAAAGTCACCGACTGTTGATCCCTGAAAAGAAGAGAACACAGCAGGAGGAGCAATAGAATAGAAACTGCAGGAGAAAGGAGGGACTCGAACCCTCTGTTACCTGAAGTACTGGGCGATCGCTGGCTGCCACGCCGTGACCCCTCAGGCATGGTGTGATGATGTCACAGGAAGTGGAATCCTGCAGAAAAAAATGACGAGAAATGGTTGGTCTCCTTTTCCTGATCCACGCTACACGATACAAGCTTTTCTCTCCGTCCTCCTTCTTTTCTTCAAAACATGTCACACACACGAGCAGGAGGTGAAACATGTGTTTGTCAGGAGACGAGCAGACGAAGAGACGAGGAGACGAGGAGACGAGGAGACGAAGAGACGAGGAGACGAGGAGACGAGGAGACGAGGAGACGAAGAGACGAGGAGACGAGGAGACGAGGAGACGAGGAGACGCTCTCAACACGAAAGGAGTCTTTCTTTTTCTTGAGGACATGTGTAATGTTTGGACCAAAGACAAGAATGTGGCCTCTTCTCTGTGTGTGTGTGTGCGTGTACGTGTGTGTGTATGTGTGTGCGTGTGTGTGTACGTCCGTGTGTGCGTGTGTGTGTGTGCGTGCGTGCGTGTGTGTGTGTGTGCGTGTGTATGTGTGCGTGTGTGTGTGTGCGTGCTAACGAACTCCTACAAAGTAACTGATACAGTAAAGAAGTTTGACCCAATTAGTCCATTGTACATAAACCAGTGTTTCTGCAGCTGCTGCTGAACAACTGACGTGGGTCAGATGGGGGGGGGGGGGGTCTGTGTCAGTAATGTACAAGCAGGATGTGGAGCAGGACCACAAGTTGCAGGTTCAAACCCTGTGTGTGTAAACACCAGTGGATGATCCCTGCTGAGGCTTTTCAACATTAGTAAAACGTGTAGTGAACGTACAGAACAGTGGGACGTGACATCAAGTCCAACCGTTTCAGACATGAGGTCGATGACATGTTTAACAAACACTGATATCTTTCCTGACGTCCGTATTGAACGTGACGAGCTTCTCTCCTTGTTTTGTGTTGTTGTATTAAAGGTCATCTGGTGTCATATGTTTACTCGTGGTTGTGTTGTTCTTATGTGAACACACTTTGTTCATAATGTTGATTCCATGAATTAGTTCAAGTTTTCATTGTAGTCGGCACAGCTCGCCAAACAGAAGGAACGGATAAAACATGTCCATCAATGCTTAAGACATTTCTAACCACAATACATCATGCTGCAGTGTGTGTGTGTGTGTGTGTGTGTGTGTGTGTGTGTGTGTGTGTGTGTGTGTGTGTGTGTGTGTGTGTGTGTGTTTGTAAACTGGCCAACGTCATCATCAGCTGCCAAAAGGTGTTTCCAGGTGCTTTCGTTTAAAAAGCACCTCATCTCTCACACACACACACACACACACACACACACACACACACACACACACACACACACACACACACACACGCTCCAGTGACTGACAATGGCAGACGACCAACACTCTCACTTACATCATGAAAACTGTGTGTGTGTGTGTTATTAAAGCTGCATCTTGTTGCCATGGCATCAGACTGTAAACTGACATCGGCTACATTAAATTAATCAGACTGGCCGTCACCTCGCAGTGACCTGCACATGACAGGAAGGTCAGAGGTCACAGATCAGGTGACCCCTGTTCAGATGTGGTGAGTAACAGAAACTGAACAAACAAATTTCCATCACCTCCATGTTGGAAACCGCAGAGCAGACGACCAGATGACTGATCACACAGGAACGTAATCAGTTGTGGTTAATGAGTATTGTCAGTGCCTGTCTAGCTTCTCAAGTTAAAACCATTGACTCTGATGGGATTCGAACCCACAAGCTTTGAATTACTTCTTCTAAAAGTGTCACCTCTAGTGTGCACCACAGAGCCTCATAATGCATACAATACATACACAGCCGTGTTGGGGGGGGGAACTACGCAACTTTTAGTTGTTTTTTGGTTCGATTCCCACTTTCCCACGATTCTGCCTTCATTGATTTGGTCTATTAGACAGCATGGAAACACACACACATGCAGCTGCTGTGAGGATCTCTGGCCCAATGGACAGTGTATTGGACTTTTAGAATCAACATTGATCATGTGATTCAAAGATCGTGAGCTTGAGTTGACACTTAAATTAAAAACCATGAAAACTGACACTGTTAAAACCAGGCAGACGCTTCTTGTGAGACTTGAAAGTACGAACGCTACAACAACAGCTGCTTGATTCTCTGAAGCTGCTTTCAGACGGGACCTGAACTCCGCACGTCCTCTGCCACCGTTTCTGTCTGAGACGAGACAAGACAATGTGGGAGGCCTCGCTGACCCACAAAGGGAAAAACACTTATTGTGTTTCAGAAGGGTGGAGGCCCATTGATGTAAAAACACACACACACGCACACACACACACACACACACACCGAGTCATTAATTATCACTGTCACAGGAGTGGATACACACCACATGAAACCACAACTGGCACACACGCACTTGCACACACGCTCAGTGGTCCAGGCTAAACAAACACAATGACAGTGAGTGTAAACTTCCAGTAGTTCTGTGAAGAAAAGAGACACAAAGACGCCTTCTGTCCTCTGTGTCTGTGTGTGTGTGTGTGTCTGTGTGTCTGTGTGTGTCTGTGTGTGTGTGTGTCTGTGTGTCTGTGTGTGTCTGTGTGTGTGTGTGTCTGTGTTTCTGTGTGACTTCTATAGAAATGGTGACAACAGAACATTCATTCAGTGAACTTCCTGTCAATCAATATTTTTTACATCAGCCAAGGAAGTCATGTTTTCATCTTTGTTTGTTTATTTGTTTGTTTTTTGTTTGCTAACTGAATTAGATTTAAATCACACGTTTGTACGAGTCTATTATTTGAATGATATTCATGAGCGTGATTTGTGATCTCGTGAATTTAACTGTGGTTTCATAAGGAGACTGTTGGTGGGGGGTCACTGTTGTTGTTGTTGTTGTTGTTTCTAACCTTGTTGTTTATCTACTGAGTCTAATGTGATGTCATATCATTACAAGTTCAAATGATGTTAGAGCTTTAACATAATAGATTTGTTATCACTTTAAATCCTTCCTGTTTATCTTCAGTCATCTCAGTCTGACTGCATTAACACAGCCAGTGTGTGTGTGTGTGTGTGTGTGTGTGTGTGTGTGTGTGTGTGTGTGTGTGTGTGTGTGTGGTCTCCCTCAGTGTTTGTGTACAGACCCGACACCTCTTTCTCTTTCTCACTCTGACACACAAACACACAATAGCTCCACATGTTCACAATGTTGTCCTGCTGTTTCCTTTGTGCTCATAGCATCAACCAGCTCCTCTCACACACACACACACACACACACACAGACACACACACACACACACACACACACACACACACACACACACACACACACACACACACACACACGATGGTACAGCGACTGTTGGCCGATCTGTTCACTTCACATCTTCGTCTTTACTTCAACTCATCTCAACTTAAGGTCTGAACCACAACAACGAGGATGTGCTTTAAAGGACATGGGTTCAATTCTCACCAGAGGTTAAAGGTTTACATCAGGTAGCATGACAAAACAACGGATTTAAATACCGGCCTGATGTTTTCTGTAGTAAAGGCAGATAAGCTTGTCATTACACATTAAGTCAGAGTCTGAGTCAGATTATCAAAATGACATGTAATTAATAAACTTGACGTGAGAACCTGGCGACATTTCTGAAAGGAAGAAACAAGCAGATGTTCAAAAGTCTGAAATAAACTCTCATCACTGGAAGACGAAACTGCAGTGAAGAGTCAACTTTAGCTGTGTTCGCTGTATGTGGCTGTAACTTTGAGTTAGTTCTGGCCTTTTAAATTTCAGCACGTAAAAACCACCAATATGGTACGAGACCATACAACAGTATCCTCATTTCTGCTACGTGTGCACAACTGCAGCTTTCCTGCAGCGTTGTCAGGCTAGTTATGCTAACGTCTCGGACGTTAATGCTTCTAACATTTACCATGTTCACCGCCTTCATTTAGCATGTTAGCATGCTGAGGCCATTGGAATTCTTTCACTCACCAAAGTTTGTACAAATCACGGAGCTAATGACGGCACAAAGGAAACAGTAAAGTGATTCGGGTTCATCCCGAGGATCATGACATGAGGGCTGGTTGGTCTGGACCTGAGTCAGACCAACACTGTGACACAATAAGGCCTAAGCTCTAATAAAACACGATTGTCTTTTCAAACAATGAATCCCAAACGCACAAAAACAAAACACACCATTATAAACCTCATGACTTCACTGCGTTGTGTTTTATTTAGTTGGAAGCAGAATCGTCTCAGTGGACAGTTGAACCATCGGTGAGGCTGTAAAACTGTCGTCAGCTGCTGTAAAACTGATTGTGTGTGTGTGTGTGTATGTGTGTGTGTGTGTGTGGGGGGGGGGGAAATCCCCTGTACGTATTTATGTCTTTTGTGACTAATAACACACAGTAACATCAGCATGCTGTTGTTAGAGTGTGTGTGTGTCTGTTTCTCAAATTGGTGGAAAGAAATGAAATGACAGAGAAAAACTTGTTTTTATGGGGAGACGGGGAAGACGGAGAGTGAGGCCGAGCGGGACCAGTGATTCATGATGGGAATGTACAGACTTCTGAAATCTCAACAATGATGCTGTTTGATAAAAGTTGTTTAAAACCAGTGAAACCATTTAAACCAGATGAAGATTTAGACTGAAACTTAATACATAAGGTACATAATGTTCACCACTCAGTTATAAATCATTATTATATTATATTATTGCTACAAGGCCAATTTGCTGTCCATTGTTCCACAGATGTAAAAATAGCTTCAGTTGAACAAAGATAGTGAAGTTCTCCGATGTGAGTGTGGAACAATGAGGTCCGATACTACCTGACTGAAGTTATCAGTCACATCGTGGCAGTTTCTCACTTCTCTGATGGTTAAAGGTTTGACATTGGTGGGAATCGAACAGAAAACCTTTAATCAATTCGCTCATCTTCCACTTTTCCAGTTTGACTAATGTGAAAGTGAGACACCGACTCAGTCGACAATGATTGTACAGAACTCTCTGTTGAGTCTGGTGGGACTAAAACCCACAAGCTCGGAATAACCTTTTTTTTTTACTATTATCTAGATGTCCATTGTGCCACATCTAGACAATAGTAGAGTGTGTGTGGGCGTGTGTCCGTTTTGATACTTTCTAACAATGACTGATGACGGAACACTTGGTGGGACTCAAACCCAGAACCATTTCAAATTAAGGATTTTCAACCATAATTAAACTCAGATGCAAACCTAGTCAAACACTGTAGAGATCATATAAGTCATATAGTGATCGTATAGAAATTAATTAACTAAATTATGTATAAGAGTGACTCTGGTTGGACTCTAACCCACAACCTTTGAATCACTTCCTCAGTGAAGTCCAACGCGCCACAGAGCCTCGTGTTCTATATGTGTCTTTTTTGATACTTTCTAACTGTAACACTGATGACAGAAGACTTGGTGGGAATAAAACCCAGAACCATTTTAAAAATTGGCATTTTCCATTGATTTACTGATTTAATTCAAATGCCAACTGAGTCCTCCATTCGAAACAATCAGGTAAGTCATAGAGTGATGGAAGAGAACTTTCATTATGTATAACATGGACTCTGGTGGGACTCGAACCCACTTGAATCACTTCCTCAGTGCTGATGCTAGAAGCTGTCCGTTGCACCACAGAGCCTCGTACTGTCAGTAAGTTTGTGTGTGATCTGAATCAAACCCACGACCATCAAACAGACGTTTCCCACTATGATTAAAGTGAGACGCCAACTCATTCACCAGAGAATCAGGTTAGTGAAATGGTGACTGTACAGAAGTTTACATAGCACCATAGTTAATAACACTACAACTGAGAAAGACTGGTGGGGATCAAACCCAGAACCATTTAACACTTTGTTTTCCACTTTTCCAGATTGATTAAAGTCAGACGCCAACTCAATGACACTCTCTAGAGAATCAGACGAGTCAGTGATTGTATAGAACTTTCATTTTCATGCTGAACGATATACAAATGTTGACTCTGGTGGGAATCGAACACTGAAGCTTTAAATCTCCTGCTCAGTGTTAAAGCACCACAGAGGCTGTTAATGGGATTTGGTAATTCAATGGATGAGCTACGGGCTTCAGCTTTTTGATTTGAAGTGGACCTAGTGTGTGTGTGTGTGTGTGTGTGTGTGTGTGTGTGTGTGTGTGTGTGTGTGTGTGGTGTGTGTGTGTGTGTGTGTGTGTGTGTGTGTGTGTGTGTGTGTGTCACTATATGTATTTATTCATTTATGTGCGTGTGTATGTTGTTTATGATGTTTACTGGGTTTCTGTGAGGTTGGAAACACTGCGGTATACATCTGTCGCCAGACACACACACACACACACACACACACACACACACACACACACACACACACACACACAGTAGAGCCTTTCTCTCTCTGACCACAGACTTTGTTAAATTGTCAGACTGATTATTATAAACGACAAACTCTGGTCACTGAGGAAACCATCAGTCCACATCCCATAATTATCGTGTAGGGCTCCATATTAAATGTGCTCGCACATAGTTGAGATGTTTGGGGTGCGTTTGATTTGAGTTGGGGTGCGTTTGATTTGTGTTTGCCTGTGAAATCAATGGATCTTTGTATTTTAAGTTTAACAAGTAAATTCTGAGTTTTATCTGAACTCCATTCCTTCATCCATCATCTCTCTATCCTTCATCCCTTCAAACCTCCACCTCTCCTTTACCCTTCAGCTCTTCATCTCATCCATCCATGATTCCATCCCTCATTTCTCCATCACTCAATCCTTCATCCCTCCATCTCTCATCCTCCCTCTCTCACTCCTTGAGCTGTCATTCCTCCGACTCTTATGTCTAATCCCTCTTTCAATCCATCCACCCCTCTGTCCCTCATCTCTCCATATCTCCAATCATCACATTATTTATTTACTCATCCATTCCTCCAACTCTCATCCCTCCATCCTTCCATCCCTATCGTTTCCATCTCTTCACCTTTAACCCTCTCTGGTCGGATCACAGTGAGTTTCTCTTCTATCCGTCAAACACTTGACTCAACGTCCGGCTTTGATTGGTTCATCACACGCAGACGTTTCTGTGCCAGAACTCAACAAAGTGAGCAGCTCGCTGTGATGTCATCAGCGTTAACATACAGAAGACAGCAAACGTCTTCCTTTAGGAACAAAACATGTTTCTGTTTGTCTACAGCCTGACCTCAAGAGCCAATACACAACACACACACACACACACACACACACGCACACACACGCACACGCACACACACACGCACACGCACACACACACGCACACACACACGCACGCACACACACACGCACACACACACACACACACACACACACACGCACACACACACACACACACACACACACACACACACACACACAGTCTTCAGTTAAGTGCTGTGTGTGTGTGTGTGTGTGTGTGTTATTTATAACCTCATGTCGGGGCCTCTGCAGATTTGCTGTTCACATGGAAGTGAGATTGAGATCGTGCCGTGTTTCAGGTGCTTCCTGGTTTTCCAGGGATCCCACCACTCTCCAGTGTTCCCAGCGCTCTCCAGTGTTCCCAGCGCTCTCCAGTGTTCCCAGCGCTCTGTCCCCAGTGGTCACTCTCACCTCAGCTTTTCTCTCCACATCTGCTGACTGGAGGATTTTTACTCAACCATAAAACACAGATGCTGGAGGGACTGTCTGTGGCGGCGGTGCCTTCACTGACATCCTGCTCTATGAATCTGGTGTGTGGACATCAGGACTCAAATAAAGACAAAAATACACAACCTTGTCTCAGGTGTCAAAGACTCGTCCACATGTCCTGTCAGATTCTTCAGAATAAAAGTTTTAAAGGAAACGTCTAGAACAACAACCAACAGCATGAGTTGGGGAATGTTTCCAGCGGAACATTAGACTGTGAAGCCAAAGTGACTCAATCGCCCCCTGGTGTCTGGCTGCAGTATAGGTAACAAACCCTCCTCCTCCATGTTAGCAGATGGGACATTGGCCAGATCAAGTAGACGTTAAATAAATGTTTGTCAAACATGGTTTCTGTCATTTCAGGTCGTTCTTATCACACTGTTGTTTGTTCAAGTGTTTCTGATCAGTTTGGTTTTAGTCAGTTATTTGACGATATAAAAATAACTGATTGACAGTTGAGACTGACTCAGGATTGGTCGAGCTTGAGTATGGGCGGGACCTCGATACCACGGCTCCCCAAAGTCATCACCACCAGATGGCAGCGTTTGTATCAGAGATATTTTAGCTTAATTTCTGGTGGCGACGTGTCGTCCATTTTTCCGTTTCTGTTTTTAAAGCTTGTTACAAATATCCCGTCTGACTGTGATCACGTCTCTTCCTCTCCATCTCTACGACATCTCACTGGTTTTCTCTGAGGTGAAAGTTTGTTTTCGGAGGAAGTGTTTGAAAACTGAGACAGAGGAAAGTGACGACATGTT
>NC_047163.1:964164-976511 GCF_009819705.1 Hippoglossus hippoglossus
TATTTGATTTGATTTGATATATCTTTGTTTGATACAATAATTCACATAATCAGTTATTAATACCTGCACAATGATCCTTGTGCTTTTTATTGCAATTAAAAACCTGGGTTTATGTGATTTTTTTGTGCATTTCCCGAAAACTGAGTCTGTCAGCAGCAGGCTACTCTCAAACACACACACACACACACACACACACACACACACACACACACTCTCTCTCACACACACACACACACACACACACACACACACACACACTCTCACACACACACACACACACACACACACACACACAGGAGGAGACAGAATCTAATAAGCACCAACAGACAGTAAACAGAGGCGGTCGTCACAGCAACCACAGGTGTAAATCACAAAGCAGCTCACCTTGTTACAAAGTTCAAACTTTCTTTCTTCAGCTCATCAGTCACAGTGACGAGAGAAAACAGAGACATTCTGCAAATCATCGTATAAACCTTGACTCACACACACACAAAGACACACTCACAGACACACACGTCTCTTCCTGGGGGAGCAGCAGCGTCTGCAGCTCGTTCTGTGGCGATGACTTCATCCATGTGCGCATCATGGCCGACAGGGCTGGTGTTTGAGGAAGATGAGGCAACGACCTCCACGAGTGTTTCTTCTTCTTCTACAGTGTAAACAGTGTAAATCAGTTACACTCAGACTGCAGAGGGACTTTTGTTTTTCTTATCCAGAACCTTTTCCTCACGACAAACTGGATTCATCAAAAGGTTTCCGTCTTCTTCTACTTCTTTGTTCCCTTTATTAGCAGGTGGCCGACGTCAAGGACGTCAGGGTTTTCAGACATCAGCTGTTTCAGACATCAGCTGTTTCAGACGCTGCATCCTGAGATCTTTGTGTTCTTCCAGTTTCACGTCCGTCACGTGTTAGAAACCTCGTCCACACGTCCACTCGCTCACTGGGACACTTCAGGACATTGTCCTGCTGTCTCCTCACATGGACTCACTCTGACATGTTACACACATTTCACCAGGAGGCTGCAGGAGAAGAAGACACTGACTCAGACACACTGATGTTTGTTCTAATGTTCATTTTTCTGATATTTTAGTTTATAATTAGTTAATTGATGATATAAAAACAGGCTAAGTTGTTATGATTGACAGGTGAGACTGTCCCGTGACTGGTCAGGTGGGTGTATGGGCGGGACCTCCACATGTTTGTACATTGGGAGGAAGTGGAGACGTGTCGTCCATCTTTAGACACAGTGTGTGATGTTCGCCGTAGCAACAGCAAACACATACAAAGAGCTCTTATAAATAATAAATGTTATTTACTGCATCTTCACTGTGAGGATGTGATGTCATGTGTCGATATAAACTGAACATCTTTGGTTTTCAGCTGCTCAGGACGATCAAACGATGTCTCGGTGACATTCGATGCCTTGATTTATAATTTCAGTGTTCGCTCATTCACGTCCGCCTGCAGCTTCTCTCTGAAGTGATTAAACTCTGTGAACACACACTGACATTCTTCACCACATCTGTTTCTCCTGAGCAACCAGTTTACCAGCGAGGACCAGTCCGAGGTTTATACTGGACAAACACAACCGCATAGGTAAACACACACACACACACACTGGTGGAATGCATACACAAACAAAAGCAGATGTAAGCAAGTGTGAACCCTAGAAAATATAGAAGCACACACACACACACACAGGGTAAACAGTGGTGGTTGGCTGGCACTGTTCCTGACAGAGTTATTCCAAACTCAGACATTCCTCAACTCACTTTCCTCCCAACAGTTACCCTACAAGTGTGTGTGTGTGTGTGTGTGTGTGTGTGTGTGTGTGTGTGTGTGTGTGTGTGTGTGTGTTCTCCATCAGAGGTCGGAAGGTCGCTGACAAACAAAAGGAAAAGGGCGACAGCTTTGAATCCAAACAGCAGCAGCGGACAGTTAGAGCTGAAGTAGCTGTGGCATCGAACACGTTACACCGCTGCCGCCGCTGCAGATCTTTCGTCACCTCACAGAATAACACTTGTACTGATGGTTAGTCGGCTGTGGAATAAAGGTCTGAACGTCGGTCCGACCAGCAGATGATTGGTCAGAAACTCGTACTGTGAAGCTGCAGCAGGTTTTCTGCACAGACTCGTTCACAACAGCATCAAATCCACTTTTTCCACTTTTTCACCAGAGATATTTGTTTTTGTTTCTTCATGTTTGTGTCACGTGATAGAAGCTCATCACCCCCCCCCCCTCACTCACAGTGAATCCAGTGGAGGATCCTTCTTCACCTGCAGCTTCAGAATAAAAGCACCATGACTTCATTCTCTGTTAAGATGCTATGAACTCTCTGGGTTTCAGCTCACAGCCTGAAGCCATGAAGTCACCAGGGTTGGTTTGGATATTACATTTCTAATAACCCACATTTCCACTGCAATGACATGGCGGCAGCCATCTTGGCTCTGTTTGCTGTCTCATTAGAGGCTGAGAAACTGCCGGCAGCATGACGCA
This sequence comes from Hippoglossus hippoglossus, assembly GCF_009819705.1. Lineage (NCBI taxonomy): Eukaryota > Metazoa > Chordata > Actinopteri > Pleuronectiformes > Pleuronectidae > Hippoglossus > Hippoglossus hippoglossus. The sequence goes on from NC_047163.1 coordinate 966,661, forward strand.
GCACAAACCTCCAGACTGTGTGTTGTTTTAAAGGAGACAGATAAACTGTTAAAGCTGAAAGACATCTAGTGGTGAAGTGTCATATTGCAGCTGAACACCACTCACTGTTTTACTTTTTAAGTTTGTCTCTGTGGAGCCAGTTCTTAGAGAGCTGAACACCATGTGACGTGTGGAGCCAGTTCTTAGAGAGCTGAACACCATGTGACGTGTGTGGAGCCAGTTCTTAGAGAGCTGAACACCATGTGACGTGTGGTGCCAGTTCTTAGAGAGCTGAACACCATGTGACGAGTGGAGCCAGTTCTTAGAGAGCTGAACACCATGTGACGAGTGGAGCCAGTTCTTAGAGAGCTGAACACCATGTGACGTGTGGAGCCAGTTCTTAGAGAGCTGAACACCATGTGACGTGTGGAGCCAGTTCCTAGAGAGCTGAACACCATGTGACGTGTGGAGCCAGTTCTTAGAGAGCTGAACACCATGTGACGTGTGGAGCCAGTTCCTAGAGAGCTGAACACCATGTGACGAGTGGAGCCAGTTCTTAGAGAGCTGAACACCATGTGACGTGTGTGGAGCCAGTTCTTAGAGAGCTGAACACCATGTGACGAGTGGAGCCAGTTCTTAGAGAGCTGAACACCATGTGACGAGTGTGGAGCCAGTTCTTAGAGAGCTGAACACCATGTGACGTGTGAAGCCAGTTCTTAGAGAGCTGAACACCATGTGACGTGTGTGGAGCCAGTTCCTAGAGAGCTGAACACCATGTGACGAGTGGAGCCAGTTCTTAGAGAGCTGAAAACCATGTGACGAGTGGAGCCAGTTCTTAGAGAGCTGAAAACCATGTGACGAGTGGAGCCAGTTCTTAGAGAGCTGAAAACCATGTGACGAGTGGAGCCAGTTCCTAGAGAGCTGAACACCATGTGACGTGTGGAGCCAGTTCTTAGAGAGCTGAACACCATGTGACGTGTGTGGAGCCAGTTCTTAGAGAGCTGAACACCATGTGACGTGTGAAGCCAGTGCTTAGAGAGCTGAACACCATGTGACGAGTGGAGCCAGTTCTTAGAGAGCTGAACACCATGTGACGAGTAGAGCCAGTTCCTAGAGAGCTGAACACCATGTGACGAGTGGAGCCAGTTCTTAGAGAGCTGAACACCATGTGACGTGTGGAGCCAGTTCTTAGAGAGCTGAACACCATGTGACGTGTGGAGCCAGTTCTTAGAGAGCTGAACACCATGTGACGTGTGGAGCCAGTTCTTAGAGAGCTGAACACCATGTGACGTGTGTGGAGCCAGTTCTTAGAGAGCTGAACACCATGTGACGTGTGTGGAGCCAGTTCTTAGAGAGCTGAACACCATGTGACGTGTGAAGCCAGTTCCTAGAGAGCTGAACACCATGTGACGTGTGGAGCCAGTTCTTAGAGAGCTGAACACCATGTGACGTGTGGAGCCAGTTCCTAGAGAGCTGAACACCATGTGACGTGTGGAGCCAGTTCTTAGAGAGCTGAACACCATGTGACGAGTGGAGCCAGTTCCTAGAGAGCTGAACACCATGTGACGAGTGGAGCCAGTTCTTAGAGAGCTGAACACCATGTGACGTGTGGAGCCAGTTCTTAGAGAGCTGAACACCATGTGACGTGTGTGGAGCCAGTTCTTAGAGAGCTGAACACCATGTGACGTGTGGAGCCAGTTCTTAGAGAGCTGAACACCATGTGACGAGTGGAGCCAGTTCTTAGAGAGCTGAACACCATGTGACGTGTGGAGCCAGTTCTTAGAGAGCTGAACACCATGTGACGTGTGGAGCCAGTTCTTAGAGAGCTGAACACCATGTGACGAGTGGAGCCAGTTCTTAGAGAGCTGAACACCATGTGACGTGTGGAGCCAGTTCCTAGAGAGCTGAACACCATGTGACGAGTGGAGCCAGTTCTTAGAGAGCTGAACACCATGTGACGAGTGGAGCCAGTTCTTAGAGAGCTGAACACCATGTGACGAGTGGAGCCAGTTCTTAGAGAGCTGAACACCATGTGACGTGTGGAGCCAGTTCCTAGAGAGCTGAACACCATGTGACGAGTGGAGCCAGTTCTTAGAGAGCTGAACACCATGTGACGTGTGGAGCCAGTTCTTAGAGAGCTGAACACCATGTGACGTGTGGAGCCAGTTCTTAGAGAGCTGAACACCATGTGACGTGTGGAGCCAGTTCTTAGAGAGCTGAACACCATGTGACGTGTGGAGCCAGTTCTTAGAGAGCTGAACACCATGTGACGTGTGGAGCCAGTTCTTAGAGAGCTGAACACCATGTGACGTGTGGAGCCAGTTCTTAGAGAGCTGAACACCATGTGACGTGTGGAGCCAGTTCTTAGAGAGCTGAACACCATGTGACGTGTGGAGCCAGTTCTTAGAGAGCTGAACACCATGTGACGAGTGGAGCCAGTTCTTAGAGAGCTGAACACCATGTGACGTGTGGAGCCAGTTCTTAGAGAGCTGAACACCATGTGACGAGTGGAGCCAGTTCTTAGAGAGCTGAACACCATGTGACGTGTGGAGCCAGTTCTTAGAGAGCTGAACACCATGTGACGTGTGGAGCCAGTTCTTAGAGAGCTGAACACCATGTGACGTGTGGAGCCAGTTCTTAGAGAGCTGAACACCATGTGACGAGTGGAGCCAGTTCTTAGAGAGCTGAACACCATGTGACGTGTGGAGCCAGTTCTTAGAGAGCTGAACACCATGTGACGAGTGGAGCCAGTTCCTAGAGAGCTGAACACCATGTGACGTGTGGAGCCAGTTCTTAGAGAGCTGAACACCATGTGACGAGTGGAGCCAGTTCCTAGAGAGCTGAACACCATGTGACGTGTGGAGCCAGTTCTTAGAGAGCTGAACACCATGTGACGAGTGGAGCCAGTTCTTAGAGAGCTGAACACCATGTGACGTGTGGAGCCAGTTCTTAGAGAGCTGAACACCATGTGACGAGTGGAGCCAGTTCTTAGAGAGCTGAACACCATGTGACGAGTGGAGCCAGTTCTTAGAGAGCTGAACACCATGTGACGAGTGGAGCCAGTTCTTAGAGAGCTGAACACCATGTGACGTGTGGAGCCAGTTCTTAGAGAGCTGAACACCATGTGACGAGTGGAGCCAGTTCTTAGAGAGCTGAACACCATGTGACGAGTGGAGCCAGTTCTTAGAGAGCTGAACACCATGTGACGAGTGGAGCCAGTTCTTAGAGAGCTGAACACCATGTGACGAGTGTGGAGCCAGTTCTTAGAGAGCTGAACACCATGTGACGAGTGGAGCCAGTTCTTAGAGAGCTGAACACCATGTGACGAGTGGAGCCAGTTCTTAGAGAGCTGAACACCATGTGACGAGTGTGGAGCCAGTTCTTAGAGAGCTGAACACCATGTGACGAGTGGAGCCAGTTCTTAGAGAGCTGAACACCATGTGACGAGTGGAGCCAGTTCTTAGAGAGCTGAACACCATGTGACGAGTGGAGCCAGTTCTTAGAGAGCTGAACACCATGTGACGAGTGGAGCCAGTTCTTAGAGAGCTGAACACCATGTGACGAGTGTGGAGGACGTCCATCTGTATCAACCTGCTGTTCGCTGCTCGTTCTCGATGAACAGCACCATGAGGTTTCTCTCTGCTCCGGTCGACGGCTCCTCCAGGGCCTCACTTTCACTTCTGTTGGTGAAGCAGCAGATTGTGTTCATTAAGTCAGAATTCGGCTATTTTATGGTCTTTAATTAGCAGAAGAGAGGAGAAGCTTTCCAACCCTGCTGACTGATTACAGACTCACAATGTGTGTGTGTGTGTTTGTGCATGTGTGTGTGTGTGTTTGTGCGTGCTTGCTCCTCTGAATGTGGGTTTGGCCGAGCCATGTTGTCCTAATCTCTCCGCATCTTTGCCAAGAAGCACTTACAGCTGTGGTATGTAGCGTGTGTGTGTGTGTCTGCGTATGCATGTGTGTGTGTGTGTGTGCGTGTGTGTTGCGTTGTGGTCCCTGGATCACGAACGGACGAGCGAGCCTCAACACCACAAGCAGCGCCTCGTCCAAGAGAGCGAGAGAGACACTTTAGAAGAAGGAGAACAAACAGAGGAAACAACTTTTTCACGATTTAAATAGTGTTTATAGAAAAGAAAGACGAGGACGACAGGTTTGGAAACAGACGATGAGAGGAGGAGAAGAAAAAAGGAAAAATCCACACAAATAAAAAAGGAGAAAAGTGTAACAGGACATGATAGAAGTCAAGAAAAGCAAGAGAAATGAATGTGGGAGGAAAAGAAGAGAAAGGAAGTTTAAGGAATAAATAAAAAAAAGAATAGGTGGAGGGAGATGGGAAGATGAGTAAAAAGAGAGCCAGGGAAAGAGAGAAGCACAAGTCCAAGGAAGAATGAAGACATACACAGAAACAGAGAAATGAGAGGGGAACAAGAGATCCAAGGGAAAAGGAAGAAAAGATCAAAAAAACAAGGAGGAGAAGAGTTCAAGTTTGAATAAAGGAGAAGAAGAAATTGACAAAAAGACAGGAGAAAAAAGCAAAGTTCAAAGGACTTACTTGATCTCAAGAGTGTGTGATGTGCATTTAATCACACTGGGAAAAGCCAAACTGTTTAATGGTTCTGGGTTTGATTCCCATCAAGTCTTTTGTCATCAGTCTTACCGTTAGAAAGTCTCAAAACACGGAATCGGACACACACAAAGACAGAACATGAGGCTCTGTGGCGCAATGGACAGCGCATTGGACTTCTAGCATCATCATGTTCAAGTGTTCTAATATCAGCACAGAGAAAGTGATTCAAAGGTTGTGGGTTCGAGTCCCACCAGAGTCGTCATTATGCATCATAAAGCGGGAAAATTAACATTCTGTACTATATCTGACTTACTTGATCTCAAGAGTGTGTGATGTGCATTTAATCACACTGGAAAAAGCCAAACTGTTTAATGGTTCTGGGTTTGATTCCCATCCAGTCTTTTCTCATCAGTCTTACCGTTAGAAAGTCTCACAACACGGAATCGGACACACACAAAGACAGAACATGAGGCTCTGTGGCGCAATGGACAGCGCATTGGACTTCTAGCATCATCATGTTCAAGTGTTCTAATATCAGCACAGAGGAAGTGATTCAAAGGTTGTGGGTTCGAGTCCCACCAGAGTCGTCAATATACATCATGAAGCGGGAAAATCTGAGTCCTGTACTATATCTGACTTACTTGATCTCAAGAGTGTGTGATGTGCATTTAATCAAACTGGAAAAAGCCAAACTGTTTAATGGTTCTGGGTTTGATTCCCATCAAGTCTTTTGTCATCAGTCTTTCTGTTAGAAAGTCTCAAAACACGGAATCGGACACACACAAAGACGGAACATGAGGCTCTGTGGCGCAATGGACAGCGCATTGGACTTCTAGCATCATCATGTTCAAGTGTTCAAACATCAGCACAGAGGAAGTGATTCAAAGGTTGTGGGTTCGAGTCCCACCAGAGTCGTCATTATACATCATGAAGCGGGAAAATCTGAGTCCTGTACTATATCTGACTTACTTGATCTCAAGAGTGTGTGATGTGCATTTAATCACACTGGAAAAAGCCAAACTGTTTAATGGTTCTGGGTTTGATTCCCATCAAGTCTTTTGTCATCAGTCTTACCGTTAGAAAGTCTCAAAACACGGAATCGGACACACACAAAGACAGAACATGAGGCTCTGTGGCGCAATGGACAGCGCATTGGACTTCTAGCATCATCATGTTCAAGTGTTCTAACATCAGCACAGAGGAAGTGATTCAAAGGTTGTGGGTTCGAGTCCCACCAGAGTCGTCACTATACCTCATGAAGCGGGAAAATCTGATTCCTGTACTATATCTGACTTACTTGATCTCAAGAGTGTGTAATGTGCATTTAATCACACTGGAAAAAGCCAAACTGTTTAATGGTTCTGGGTTTGATTCCCATCAAGTCTTTTCTCATTAGTCTTACCGTTAGAAAGTCTCAAAACACGGAATCGGACACACACAAAGACAGAACATGAGGCTCTGTGGCGCAATGGACAGCGCATTGGACTTCTAGCATCATCTTCAAGTGTTCTAATATCAGCACAGAGAAAGTGATTCAAAGGTTGTGGGTTCGAGTCCCACCAGAGTCGTCATTATGCATCATAAAGCGGGAAAATTAACATTCTGTACTATATCTGACTTACTTGATCTCAAGAGTGTGTGATGTGCATTTAATCACACTGGAAAAAGCCAAACTGTTTAATGGTTCTGGGTTTGATTCCCATCCAGTCTTTTCTCATTAGTCTTACCGTTAGAAAGTCTCAAAACATGGAATCGGACACACACAAAGACAGAACATGAGGCTCTGTGGCGCAATGGACAGCGCATTGGACTTCTAGCATCATCATCTTCAAGTGTTCTAATATCAGCACAGAGAAAGTGATTCAAAGGTTGTGGGTTCGAGTCCCACCAGAGTCGTCACTATACCTCATGAAGCGGGAAAATCTGATTCCTGTACTATATCTGACTTACTTGATCTTAAGAGTGTGTCATGTGCATTTAATCACACTGGAAAAAGCCAAACTGTTTAATGGTTCTGGGTTTGATTCCCATCCAGTCTTTTCTCATCAGTCTTACCGTTAGAAAGTCTCAAAACACGGAATCGGACACACACAAAGACGGAACATGAGGCTCTGTGGCGCAATGGACAGCGCATTGGACTTCTAGCATCATCATGTTCAAGTGTTCTAACATCAGCACAGAGGAAGTGATTCAAAGGTTGTGGGTTCGAGTCCCACCAGAGTCGTCATTATACATCATGAAGCGGGAAAATCGGAGTCCTGTACTATATCTGACTTACTTGATCTCAAGAGTGTGTGATGTGCATTTAATCACACTACAAAAAGCCAAACTGTTTAATGGTTCTGGGTTTGATTCCCATCAAGTCCTTTGTCATCAGTCTTACCGTTAGAAAGTCTCAAAACACGGAATTGGACACACACAAAGACAGAACATGAGGCTCTGTGGCGCAATGGACAGCGCATTGGACTTCTAGCATCATCATCTTCAAGTCTTCTAATATAAGCACAGAGAAAGTGATTCAAAGGTTGTGGGTTCGAGTCCCACCAGAGTCGTCATTATGCATCTTAAAGCGGGAAAATTAACATTCTGTACTATATCTGACTTACTTGATCTCAAGAGTGTGTGATGTGCATTTAATCACACTGGAAAAAGCCAAACTGTTTAATGGTTCTGGGTTTGATTCCCATCAAGTCTTTTCTCATCAGTCTTACCGTTAGAAAGTCTCAAAACACGGAATCGGACACACACAAAGACAGAACATGAGGCTCTGTGGCGCAATGGACAGCGCATTGGACTTCTAGCATCATCATGTTCAAGTGTTCTAATATCAGCACAGAGGAAGTGATTCAAAGGTTGTGGGTTCGAGTCCCACCAGAGTCGTCAATATACATCATGAAGCGGGAAAATCTGAGTCCTGTACTATATCTGACTTACTTGATCTCAAGAGTGTGTGATGTGCATTTAATCACACTGGAAAAAGCCAAACTGTTTAATGGTTCTGGGTTTGATTCCCATCAAGTCTTTTGTCATCAGTCTTTACTGTTAGAAAGTCTCAAAACACGGAATTGGACACACACAAAGACAGAACATGAGGCTCTGTGGCGCAATGGACAGCGCATTGGACTTCTAGCATCATCATGTTCAAGTGTTCAAACATCAGCACAGAGGAAGTGATTCAAAGGTTGTGGGTTCGAGTCCCACCAGAGTCGTCATTATACATCATGAAAGCGGGAAAATCTGAGTCCTGTACTATATCTGACTTACTTGATCTCAAGAGTGTGTGATGTGCATTTAATCACACTGGAAAAAGCCAAACTGTTTAATGGTTCTGGGTTTGATTCCCATCCAGTCTTTTCTCATCAGTCTTACCGTTAGAAAGTCTCAAAACACGGAATCGGACACACACAAAGACGGAACATGAGGCTCTGTGGCGCAATGGACAGCGCATTGGACTTCTAGCATCATCATGTTCAAGTGTTCTAACATCAGCACAGAGGAAGTGATTCAAAGGTTGTGGGTTCGAGTCCCACCAGAGTCGTCAATATACATCATGAAGTGGGAAAATCTGATTCCTGTACTATATCTGACTTAGTTGATCTCAAGAGTGTGTGATGTGCATTTAATCACACTGGAAAAAGCCAAACTGTTTAATGTTTCTGGGTTTGATTCCCATCGTCTTTTGTCATCAGTCTTACCGTTAGAAAGTCTCAAAACACGGAATCGGACACACACAAAGACGGAACATGAGGCTCTGTGGCGCAATGGACAGCGCATTGGACTTCTAGCATCATCATGTTCAAGTGTTCTAACATCAGCACAGAGGAAGTGATTCAAAGGTTGTGGGTTCGAGTCCCACCAGAGTCGTCATTATACATCATGAAGCGGGAAAATCGGAGTCCTGTACTATATCTGACTTACTTGATCTCAAGAGTGTGTGATGTGCATTTAATCACACTGGAAAAAAGCCAAACTGTTTAATGGTTCTGGGTTTGATTCCCATCAAGTCTTTTGTCATCAGTCTTACCGTTAGAAAGTCTCAAAACACGGAATCGGACACACACAAAGACAGAACATGAGGCTCTGTGGCGCAATGGACAGCGCATTGGACTTCTAGCATCATCATGTTCAAGTGTTCTAATATCAGCACAGAGGAAGTGATTCAAAGGTTGTGGGTTCGAGTCCCACCAGAGTCGTCATTATGCATCATAAAGCGGGAAAATTAACATTCTGTACTATATCTGACTTACTTGATCTCAAGAGTGTGTGATGTGCATTTAATCACACTGGAAAAAGCCAAACTGTTTAATGGTTCTGGGTTTGATTCCCATCAAGTCTTTTCTCATCAGTCTTACCGTTAGAAAGTCTCAAAACACGGAATCGGACACACACAAAGACAGAACAAGAGGCTCTGTGGCGCAATGGACAGCGCATTGGACTTCTAGCATCATCATCTTCAAGTGTTCTAATATAAGCACAGAGAAAGTGATTCAAAGGTTGTGGGTTCGAGTCCCACCAGAGTCGTCATTATGCATCTTAAAGCGGGAAAATTAACATTCTGTACTATATCTGACTTACTTGATCTCAAGAGTGTGTGATGTGCATTTAATCACACTGGAAAAAGCCAAACTGTTTAATGGTTCTGGGTTTGATTCCCATCAAGTCTTTTGTCATCAGTCTTACCGTTAGAAAGTCTCAAAACACGGAATCGGACACACACAAAGACGGAACATGAGGCTCTGTGGTGCAATGGACAGCGCATTGGACTTCTAGCATCATCATGTTCAAGTGTTCTAACATCAGCACAGAGGAAGTGATTCAAAGGTTGTGGGTTCGAGTCCCACCAGAGTCGTCATTATACATCATGAAGCGGGAAAATCTGAGTCCTGTACTATATCTGACTTACTTAATCTCAAGAGTGTGTGATGTGCATTTAATCACACTGGAAAAAGCCAAACTGTTTACTGGTTCTGGGTTTGATTCCATCAGTCTTTTGTCATCAGTCTTACCGTTAGAAAGTCTCAAAACACGGAATCGGACACACACAAAGACGGAACATGAGGCTCTGTGGCGCAATGGACAGCGCATTGGACTTCTAGCATCATCATGTTCAAGTGTTCTAACATCAGCACAGAGGAAGTGATTCAAAGGTTGTGGGTTCGAGTCCCACCAGAGTCGTCATTATACATCATGAAGCGGGAAAATCTGAAGTCTGTACTATATCTGACTTACTTGATCTCAAGAGTGTGTGATGTGCATTTAATCACACTGGAAAAAGCCAAACTGTTTAATGGTTCTGGGTTTG